>NC_090728.1:25726703-25729203 GCF_036898095.1 Palaemon carinicauda | reverse complement strand
CTCTCTACCTTTCTCATCTCGTTGAGAAATTATGCCACCAATAGCTAGGCTACTCGCATCTGTTGTCATTAAAAATAGGCGATCAAATCTCGGATATGCGAGTATGTCATTGCTAGTTAAGGCAGCTTTCAAATGGTTAAAGGCCCTCTCTTCTTCGACTCCCCAATTTATTACTTTTTGTTTCTTAAGAGCATCCAATGGTCTCGCTATTTTTCCAAAACCTCTTATGAATTTACGGTAATACCCAGCGAGCCCAAGGAACTCGACTACTTCCTTAGGAGTATGTGGCCTGGGAAAATCTCTAATAGCTTTTACTTTACTGGGGCAGGGTTGGATACCTTCTGTTGTTATCATATGACCTAAAAATTAGACCTGTTTACAGAAATATTTGCACTTTGACAAAATTATTTTCATACCATTACGTCGCAATGCTTCAAAAACTTTACGAATATTATTATTATTTTCTTAGACCGTTTTTCCTGTACTTATGATATTGTCTAAATAAACAGGAACATTATGGCAAATTAAGGGAGACAAAACCGCCATCATTACTCTAGAAAAATGACTTGGAGCATTTTTAACACCAAAAGGAAGAAAAATAAACTAAAATAGTTAGTCATTGGCTATAAATGTCGTTTTACATTCACTGTCTTCCTGAATAGGTATTTGATAGTATCCAGATTTTAAATCGATAGTTGTAAAATATTTACTCTCTTGTACCTTTACAAACTATTCTTTGATCGATGGCAATGGAAATCCATTATCCTTAGTGATTACATTCAACTTCCTATAATCAACACATAATCTTATCAAACCATCCCTTTTCCAAACAGGTACAATTGGAGAAGCCCAGCGAGATTCGCTTTATTCGACAATCCCTTGTTCCCTTAATTTAATAATTTCCCTTTCTATCTCTCCCTGGAAATGAATGGGTACTCAATAAGGCCTAGACCTGATCGGCTCCACCTGCCCCGTTTCAATGCTAAATGGAAATCGATCAATCCTCCCAGGTGGCTCGTCTCCAATTGCAATTACATCAGAATAATTATTAACTGTGTTACTAGCTACAGGATGATATTCTGTTGGACAGTTTTCACGCTTGCATAATCAAGTTCTGAGCACGTTTGTCTATGTTGGCTGAAGTTGTGGCTCCCAAGATCCCATGGTTAGCCATTTCACATAACTCCAATTCACACAGAGAATCACTTCCTAACACAACTCTTTTATTTGACAAATTAACTATCGTTATATAAGCACTGTTCTCTTTTATTTCTGACAAGCCCTCAAAGATTACATATGTTCATTTGTCATGGGGTTTAACTAAGACCTTAGAAACTGATATGCTCGTAAGTGTCTGGGGAGGCAATACTTCTCCTCTTTCGGGTACAGCTGTTACCTTACTTAATTGTCTCTCCTTTCCCACAGAAGCACTTACTCTCTCATGACTTTCTATCAGCAAAATGCACCATCCTACTTTTACTGTCATTCTATCATTTTCCCCGAAAATGTATATTTTATTACTCATTATAAAATCCAACCCCAATATAGCCTCAATTTCTCGAATTCCCAAGGTGAGCAAGACAAAAAAATCATGTGTAAACTTCACAGATCCCACCTTAAAGTTGGCGTGTCGAGGATGATGGATGCCACTGACTGTAGTGGGTTTGAGGAGATTTCTTTTTCAATAAGCGAAACACTGGCTTCTGTGTCGATCAGCGCTCGAATGGACTAATCTGGTAGGCCAATCTTGATTGCTAACATTTTGAGCAGCTCATTTGGATATGTGGGACACTTGCCAATGACCTAGCTTGCATTACCGCTGACCCCTGCTCCTGTCCCTAGTGCTGCAGGGATGAGGTCGGAGGTATCAAGGGAGGTCCCAGTGCTTGTTCCACCGAGTCCATCATAGGCACTATCACCACTGCCTCGGCTGTTACTTCTGCTGTCATGGGAGGGAAGGGGGTGGGTGGTGGCATCGATCTCCCTTCTCTCCCACTTTATTTGTTTTCTTTTCCTCAGATGCTGGTTGAGGGGTGGTGTGCGTGTGCCAAAACACGCCCGCCCTCGGCGTTTTTTGCCGGGCACTCTCGAGATACATGACCGTAGGCCTGATGAGTGTAACATTGAGGGGGATCCTTGGTTGTGCCGCTCCACTTGTTGGTGCCCCTTTCCCTCACACTCCCAACATCTGAAGACTCTTCTCACTTACTGACCACGTTCTCCCCTCTACCAGTTTGGGGGTTGGTGAGTGCCTCTCATGACTGCCGTCTTTTCAGAATCGCGGCAGTTATTCTCAGTCATTTTTTCTTCTTGGAAACTGTCTAGAATGTTTTGTATGGCCATCACTACGTATGCTAACGAGCGATTGTCATCAAACAAGTAACCAATACATGCGGGTTTACTAATCTGCGAATATGTTTACAGGCAACTGCTTTTTTATCACCTTCTGGGAGATCGGCACTCCATGTAGCAATCGAATCACAATCTCGAAAAATGTGAG
>NC_090728.1:25714203-25721703 GCF_036898095.1 Palaemon carinicauda | reverse complement strand
TAGATCAGGCCGTTTCATTACTCATAGAACAAGGATTGCCTACTGAGAATTATATCCAACTGAATAGTTTACTTATTTTGAGTAGCAACATATTCATAATAACTCTTATTACATTTTGTACCCTCAAGTTTCATATACGTGATAAAACCAACTTTGGTAGTTTTGTAACACGTACAAACTACACTATACACATACAGTCTCTCTCTCCCACACACACACACAAACACACACAAACATAATGAACATTAAATCACATAGACAATATAAGATGAAAGTATAAAATCATATCTTAGTAAAACATGGATCTCGTCATCAAGAAAAAGAAAAGTTCAATATTTCCTTCTCTTTGGAAATTGGGACAAATACAATGACATGAGTGCAAGAAAAACAAAACTTCAGATTAATTTTCTGTCTTACTCGTAACAAAAGTGAAACTTTAGTTTCTTCTGACAGGAAATTCTCTATTTTTCCTTTTCACGATTCCTCTCTCAAATGTTTTTTCTTATAAGAAAGAAGACGTTTTTCATAAAGTTGGCTCGGGAGTTCAGTCTGTTCATATTTCTGATCTTATATTTTTATGCAATGGATGAACGAAGTCAAGAAGAACAAAATGCAAATGAAGCTTAGCCGAGTCACCAGTGTGTGTGTGTGTATGAGTGTGTGTGTGTGTTTGTGTGTGTGTATGAGTGTGTGTGTGTGTGTGTGTTAAGATTGCCTTACCATATGCAAGACAAGGGCTCTTGCGTTAGCAGCCCGTAAGAGAATTTAATGTGATTTAGCTAAATTGAAATGTGAAAAAGTTACAAACTGAAAAAACGAACTGTTGAAATGAAGAATGTCTTAAAATATGATTTTTATTATAAAAGTTGATTCATAACTTAAAACAAAAACAAAAAGGTACAAGGGAATAAATGTTCAGAACCTACTTAAGAGCAGAAAACTTTTTTTAATCATTATGGAACGAATAATTAATTTATGACTAAGTTTTATCAGTTTGCTGCTTTGAAAATGCTGAATACTTCATATCAGGCACTGGCATACTCACTATGCAAAACACTAATCAAAGGTTAACTGTAGATCTCTATATCATAACCCTGATACATTTTATCAGTACTAGATCTAAGGAAATTACTTCAGGTAATTTATAAATTCACATTTATATGTGATTCATAATCCGTGACTGAAAAGTTGAAAGGTTGATAGCTGCAGAATAACTATATGATTCTGAGAGAGAGAGAGAGAGAGAGAGAGAGAGAGAGAGAGGAGAGAGAGAGAGAGAGAGAGAGAGAGAGAGAGAGAGAGAGAGTACATGTGAACATTCAAAGCATTCAATTACATTTTAGGTGACAACCATCTTTAAGGTAGATGGTGTATTGTCTTAAGAATTTCTGATGTATTAGAATTTTAAGAAGTTTTTCTTTGCAAAACTCTATATTGACCCCCCCCCCCAAAAAAAAAAGACAAAAAATATATAAACTGTATGAACTAGCGATAAACACTTTCACTAAAACTCTTTCGGTTAAAAATTCCAGTTCACAAGCTTCATTTAAGCTTCGTTTTGCCATTCAATGGAAAAGTATAGAACCTTTAAATATATATATAAAATCCAACATAAGTGATCTTTGCTCCCGAATTTGTCACAATTGCATAAAGAGACAGAACCCGTTGTTCTCTTGAAAGAAAATCTGGGTAATTGACAGACGTATCCATCCTCTTGTTATAAATTCCCCTGGTGTTTTCTGATTAGTGTTATAGAATCTCTAAATAATAGGTTGTAGAGTAGTTGTTGATGGGCACCATAGTAGTTACAGGAATGTGATGCCTGGTGTTCCTCAGGGTAGTGTTCTTAGCCCATTACTTTTTTATACTTTATGCACATGATATGTAGTTTAGTCTAGAAGAAAAGCTCATTTCATACCCTCTTTACATCAATACCGTCTCCACAATGTAGTCTTATAAATACTGAATCCGTTGATACAGATCTAGCTAAAATCAGTGTATGGTGCAAATTATGGCACATGAAGTTAAACCCTAGAAAGAAAAAAAAAAGAAAGTATAATTGAAAGTAGGTCGAAGACTGTGGCTCCTCAACATCCAGATCATTACATGACAATGTCTCTTTAACTATATGCAACTTCTTGAAAATTTTATGTGTGATTCGTGACTACTAATTTACTTTTGAGAAGCAAAGTCTGCCTGTTCCTTCTTCAATAGCACAGAAAAAATGGCTTATTAAGAAAGTTTTTTAAGATATTCGGTGATCAATCTATTCTGAGGAAGTTTTTTAATTCTTTCATTGAGACTTTCTTTGAGTATTAATCTCCTGTCTTCTCTTTAGCTGCTTACTCTCATCTTAATTTGTTGGACAAGAACCGTTTATTAGATTTCTTCCTACTAATTTAATATCAATCTCTGGGAGCGATATGCAGCTAGTTCTTTGTGTATGTTGCATAAGATTTTTCCTAATTCAGATCATCCATTGTATTCAGATATTCCCATCTTGTACGTATTATATGTATGCAATTCATTCTAACAGTCATGGCACCTCCATCACAATACTACACATTACTGTAAAATTCTAATCTCAGCTATGACCATATTGTGGAATGTTCCTCCTTAATCTAGCAATTTCATCGCTGGAACTTAAGAAGTTCAATCTTTTTGTAAATTGTCTTTTCTTGAAAAGGTTGACATAAGTTTCGTTTTTATAGTATATTTATGACTCATCTATTTTAGCATTGTTGCTGATCTTAGTATATTTCTTATTCTTTATTCATTAATCATATATTGTTAATTTGACATTTCTTAATTTCCTTTCCTCACTGAGATGCTTTCTTGTTGGAGTCCTATGGTTTGTACAGTAGTACTCTGCTTTTCCAGCCATAGTTGTAACTTGGTTAATAATAATAATAATAATAATAATAATAATAATAATAATAATGATGATAATAATAATAATATTAATAATTGTTCCAACCATACGACTTTCAGCTGTTTTTCTATTTTCTTTTACTTCTTGCCTTCCCCTCACTCAGGCCCTTTGTGTATATTGTCCTTGCTATCATACTCCGCAGAGGAGCTTGGAAAAGGGACTAATTTCTTCCTACCTTGAAATAGAACTTTCAATTATACTCAACGAGAGAGAGAGAGAGAGAGAGAGAGAGAGAGAGAGAGAGAGAGAGAGAGAGAGAGAGAGAGAGAGAGAAGAGGAGGGGTAATACAATTATTCATGAACAGGGGAAGAGTAATCAATCGTGAACACACACAAATACTCAGGCACAGAAAGGAAGGAAAAGAAACCCTTTGTGTGCTTCTAAGTGAACTTGAGTACCAGGCTTTCAATGTCAATCAGGAAAAGTTGATTACTCTCTCTCTCTCTCTCTCTCTCTCTCTCTCTCTCTCTCTCTCTCTCTCTCTCTCTCTCTCTCTCTCTCTCTCTCTCTCTCATTGTAATATTAGTGTCAGTCCATAGGTCGTAATTGTGAACAGTTATAATTCAAATAGATAATAAGCAAGTTGAAATTTCTGTTTTACGTTGCAGTGCTCGTTTGATCTAAGCAGATGTTTTGTTCAATACCTTTTTCTAATCAGGATTGGCAGCTGCGTCAACTTTCACGATGACAGTTATTCAAATTTCCAAACTCTATTGCAACATCATGCAGGTACAAATATTAGAATTAGTCTGCTTCATTATCACTAACTTAACGTCATTATCTTTCCAGGTATCCGGAATAACAAACATAATGTGATTTAATACAAACATTGGAAAGACTGTGCGAGACAGAGTGACAAATGGTAACACTAGAGCGAGTTTGAGGAAGCAAGCGATTACCAGAATGTACCGAACTCGACAAGTGCATGCGAGTGTTGACAAGCTGTCTTGAGTGCATATCTTCTCAGGTTTAGCGGAGAGCTGTTGTTTGCATAAATATTTTATTCATGTTCAGAGGATGTGTGATGATCAAATCACTTATCGAAAATTTATATCACAGATGCTTGACGTGAGGCTTTCAATGCTATTGTGAAATATATATTGAACAAAAACAAGTATAAACTAATAAAGAAATAGATGATGTAATTTATCATTATGTTCGCTGACAAATTTAAACTTTGACTGATGTATACCATAATTCACATACGAAGTTGCCAAACACCTGTATCTAAGCATTAGGTTTTTCTATTAGGTAATATTTTTCTACCAACATGTTTTCAAGTTAAACCTAGCAAAAGTTAATTTTGGCAAACACAAGGGTAAATATTTTTGGCAATTTTCAATACAGCTGTATTGTTTGACATTATCCAGAGGTAAACATTTTCTTTATCAAATGCAAAAATGTTTCACCCGTCGATGGGTAATAGATTGCAAAGAGTTGTTGATGGTGGGTATTATAGCGAGTACGGGAATGTGATATCTGGAGTTCCTCGTGTGACACTACAGTAGGACAATGATAGTGTGATTGCATGAAGAACCAGGATTTGTTAGATATTGCTGACTGAAGTATATGTCTAAAAGATATACGTCTAAAAGGTATCCAGTATGTCTAAAATGTATATGTCTTATGAGGCTGGTCTAGCATAGAAGTAAATATTTTATTCATGTATTTCATTTGTGTATTTAGGAGATTTATGGCCAGCTTGTAAGGTGAGTTCCACTCATGTGGGTTTACGTGATGTATATAAATTGAATAAGACTTTCGTCATTCGTCCAATTGTATTTTCATTCAATTCAGTATATGTAAATTTACATTATTTTTTTAGAATTAACTTTTTATTTCATATATTTTGTTACAAAGTCTTATGTAAACTTGTTTAGGAATGCTTTATGACACACACAAGGTATATGCACGAGGGATTAAGTTATCTTTGTGTTGCCAATTGGTTAGAAAGTGCAGAAAATTCTGGAATTAGATTTACTCTTTTTTTTCAAAGTTATGAGAGGGAGGTGGGTAGCCTCGCAAGCAAGGTTTTTACCTTTTCTTCAAATTACTATGCTGGTCACCTTATGCCACCAGAACCATGGCCCCCACTCTACGAGAATGATCTTCTAGAATTTTCTAGAATAATTAAGCCTATATATATACATATATATATATATATATATATATATATATATATATATATATATAAATATATATATATATATATATATATATATATATATATATATATATATATATATATATATATATATATATATATATATATATAGCCACCAGGAATGAATAAGCATATATATATATATATATATATATATATATATATATATATATATATATATATATATATATATATATATATATATATATATATATATATATATATATATTTATATATATATATATATATATATATATATATATATATATATATATATATATATATATATATATATATATATATATATATAGCCACCAGGAATGCATAAGCAGCAAAAGAGATTCAGCCTAACCCTTTAAAAGAGCCAAAGTTCACCTGCCCTCTCTCCTCTCAAGTGAGTGTCCTCTCAAAAGTGAATAAGTAATTTTTAACCAATGCATATCGTTTATAGAGTTGTTCAAACGTTGGTGAAATTATTGGATGTTAATTCAGGTGTAATGTGTTGATGTAAGTACATCGAACATAAGTTTTTGTAACTGGCCGTGTGGGATTTAGGTTAAACAGTGAAGTTCATTAAAATTTTTGCATAACTGTTCTGTAACCTTGTGTGAACAAAAAGACGTAAGTGTAACAGTTACATATATGTAAATTTCATTATGGTGTTTATTAGTGTTGATATGTTAACTCTTTCCATTAATTTCGAGTAAAGCAAGTGCTTGTATATTTTTTCAAAGTGTCTTTCTTTTGTCTTAATCTAAGGTCTAGTTCAGATTTAACATTTCGGGCGACTTATTTTTGGTATTAATTCTTGTGGATTACTGTTAAAATTTTATATAAAATATTTATTTTTGTAAAGTGTGTATTATTTAAATCACCAATATTTTTACTTGGTGCTTTGCTCGTATTACCTGACTAAGAACCGAAGTAAGAAGTTGCTTTTGAATAGTTTTTATAAAGTAATCACTTAGTTTTTTTTATGAACGTAAGAGATATTTGGATATTCAGTGTTCATATATACTTCTGTCTTGGAGTTACGTAATATTCTCAGAGCTCTGGTATTATTTTCTAAGTGTAACAGACTCATGTAATATAATCAGGTGAGTTTTGGAGCTCAGGAATTTGTGTAATTCATCATCCGTTTTATTTATTTTAGATGCCCAGACCCTTGGGATCGAGAGAGTCTGTTTCAAATATTGGTGATAACAGGGCCGTGTTTTCATTAAAGGTTTGAAGAGTTTAGTGTTGATAGGAATATGTGTATTGTAAGGATATATTTTTTTAAGAGGTATAACTTTTTGTAAAGTATAAGATGGCACAACTAAATGTACAAGAGTTTTTGGGAAACCCAATTGTTCATGAATTGCCAGTCTTGTTCAATTCGGATCAACAAGAAATGACTAGAGTTTATTTCATGGCTTTTTGGTAGACAAGCGTATCTCTTTATATTTAGACAAGTGTATCTTTGTATATATTCTGCTTCTAGTATATGTTAGAGAACTATCAGATAAGATCCAATAACGTAGACTGAGGTGGTAAGGTTATGTCATGAGAAGAGATGAACAGTATATTGGGAGGAGAGTGATGGAAATAGAGGTACAGAGAACGAGAAGGAGAGGGAGACCAAAGCAAAGGTGGATGGACTGTATCAAGGATGACCTTCGATTAAAGTGATTAACCCGAAGATGAACTGTGGGACAGAGGTAGATGGAGAACGCTGGCCAAAAACATCGACCCCACATAAAAGAGGGAAAAGATTTCTTCCATTTCATCATGTAGCTAGGAGTAACTAGTTGGCATTGTTAAACTAAATTCATCAGATTTTTCTCTTATTATAGGAGTGTTTTTCTCTTTATTTCGTTACATCAAGACAAATTTTACTTCTCACCATTCTATGGTGACTTTTACTTGTTTAACAGTTATATCTTTAACTAAATCAAATTTTTCACGGGGAATAAAATTTATTTTATATTTACTTCCTACATTTGAGATTTTCCAGGTCCATTTTCTATGTTTCTGCTTATAAAAAAAGAAAAAGTATTCACGACTTTAACATTGTTTCTTTTAGCTGATTCTACAAGCATGTATCCTCTCTCATTCCTTGCGCCTACTCCAAATTTACCTACTGCTGATTTTCTTATCTTCTCTTGACCTATTTTACCATTTAAATCACCCAAAACAAATGTAAATTGAGTCCTATGTTTTACATAGATATATCCAGATATCCATAAGAAAAAAAAAATATTTCTTCCCTGAATGGGAAATTTTTGCCGCATACGTTTGAATGATCTTCAGTTTATACTTCTTATTTAGCTTGATAATCAATCGTGCTATCATACTACTAAAAAAGCAAAATTCTCCTCTTACCTGGAGAATTTTTATTAGTAAGGAACCCCACTTCTTTTT
>NC_090728.1:25706703-25709203 GCF_036898095.1 Palaemon carinicauda | reverse complement strand
TGTTGAAATATCTAAAAATAGGAAGCGTTTAATTAACGAGGACGATCAAGATACGAAGATATATATATATATATATATATATATATATATATATATATATATATATATATATATATATATACATGTGTGTGTGTGTGTGTGTGTGTATATATATATATATATATATATATATATATATATATATATATATATATATATATATATATATATATATATATATATATATATATTCTTACGAAGTTGGTCTACGTGAAAGTAGAATATTTCATTGACGCATTTCATTTGTGTATACAAGAAATGTATAGTCAGCTCGTAAGTTAGGTTCCTCTCCCATAGGATTACGTAAAGATATGTAAGTTACATAAAACCGTCGTCATTCCTTTAATTGTATTTTCATATGTAAATTTACGTTATTTTAAATAATAAAATTTTCATTTCACGTAGTTTGATTTTGAAGTTTTACATAATCTTGTTAAAATGGATTCTCTATGAGGCACACTCTAGGGTAGGGGTCAGCAGCCTTTTGAAGTCAATGTGCCATTTTATAATTAATACCATTATTTTTACTATCTTGTGTGCCAATTTTGATTTTTTAGCACTATATAGGAAAATTGAAATTATAATTGTTCATTATGTAGTGTCCATTTTAACAATTGCAATAATTTTGTGCAATTTAGTATTCTTTGTTACAAAAATATCTTATATATGAAGTTTATACCTCACCATACCAATGAGATACTTCCCCTTACTTCCTGAAGGCCAAAACTGAAATTCCAGGTAATCCGGTGGGGGCTAAGTATGTGCTTCACGTGTGAAAATAATTTTCTGGATAAATGGGCAGTACAATTTAAGAATGAACTGTCCAATTTTGTCCCCAACAGTGTTTTGAAAATACCCTCTTTTTCTTACCATAACAGTGGCACCATCTGTTGTAATGGCAAAAAATCTTCCATATGTCTTCCTCTATGTTCTCAAAAGGTTCAGTGAATGCCTTCAGTATGTCTGCTCCCTTGGTATTGTTATTACATAGGTTTAAGACAACAAAGCTCCTCGGGTAGCTCTGTCACTGTACCTGGTAAAAACTGCCAAGCAGGGAGTGCCATTAATATCCACGCTTTCCTCCAGGGCACACTGAACACATGTGCATTTCTTAAATCACCCAATTCCAGCTGTTTTTCATTATCAACCATTTCAGAAATAAGTCTCCTCGGTTCAAGCTGAGATATACATGCCATTTATCCTTGAGATGATAACTTGCTTTTTTGATATTATATTAAACCATCAGAGCACTCTAGAGAAGCTGCTTTTAAAAAAATCTGCCTCAGTAAAAGTCTTTCTATGATTAGCAATACATAAAGCTAGTTTTAACTTGCTTCAGTTTCATTGTTTTTTTTTTACAGCATCTACGTTTCTGAACACATTTCTTTATTTCTCATAGCCTGTTACTGCTCTCTTGATAACCTCAAATTTGTCGGCACTATCCTATTCTTTTATTTCAAATTATGGTTTAACACTTGATGTGCAATACAAAATATTTTCGCAGCCGAGAACACACGCAGTACGACCATTTTGCTGGAAAAATCCTAAGTCATTTGTCCATGATGACTGAAATCATTGGACATCAAGCTTTATTTTTCCCCAGTAGCCATGGTCACAATGAACTAAAAGAATATTACAATGGGTGGCTAAGAACTCACTGAAACCAAAGTGACAATACTAAGGTAGATTAATCAACATCTCAAAGAAGTATAAAAGGGACCATACTCATGTAGCTTAATCAAGATCTCAAAGAATTATAAATGGGACCATCCTAAGGTAGCTAGATAAAGATCTCAAAGAATTATAAAAGGGACTATACTCAGGTATCTTAATCAAAATCTTAAGGAATTATAAAAGGGACCATACTCATGTAGCTTAATGAAAATATCAAGGAATTATTAAAGGGATTAAACTCTCGTAGCCTAACCAATATTTCAAAGAATTAAAAAAGGAACCATACTCAGGTAGTTTAATCAAAATCTAAAGGAATTATAAAAGGGACCATACTAAGGTAGCTTAATCAAGATCTTAAAGAATTAAAAAAGGAACCATACTCAGGTAGTTTAATCAAAATCTAAAGGAATTATAAAAGGGACCATACTAAGGTAGCTTAATCAAGATCTTAAAGAATTATAAAAGGGACCATACTCAGTTACCTTAATCAAGATCTAAAACAATTATAAAAGGGGTCCCTACTCAGGTAGCTTAATCAAGATTTCAAAGAATTATAAAAGGGGTCCCTACTTAGGTACCTTAATCAAGATCTCAAAGAATTATAAAAGGGACCATACTCAGTTACCTTAATCAAGATGTCAAAGAATTATAAAAGGGATCATACTCAGGTAGCCAATCTGGCCTGATCGGAGAAATTACTTGATCTTGGAGTAAGGCATGCAAAATTTTATTTGTGGTGACCGTCACATATCACAGGAAATAGAACAAAGATAGATCTATAGAAAGA
>NC_090728.1:25691703-25701703 GCF_036898095.1 Palaemon carinicauda | reverse complement strand
GGGGGTCATCTGCGAGTGGACGGGGTCATATGTCCCCCTTTTTCCTCCTAGAAGATTTATATCACAGACGCTTGGAGTGAGGCTGTTAATGCGATTGTAAAATATACATTAAACACAAACAAGTATAAACTAATAAAGAAATATATGATGTAATTTTGCATTATCTTCGCTGTCAGATTTAAACTTTGACTGACGTATCCCATTATTCACCTAAAAAGTTGCCAGACACCAATGACTGCGTCAGCTGCCCTAAGTTTATTATAAATTTTCCTGCATGTAAGCATTAGATTTTTCTATTAGATATTATTTTTCTACAAACATTATGTTTTCAAGTTAAACCTAGTAAAATTTAATTTTGCCATACACAAGTGCAAAAATTTTCGGCAATTGTTAATACACCTTTACTGTTTGACATTATCCAGAGGTAAACACTTTCTTTATCAAAAGAGAAAATAATTTTAACCGTCGATGGGTAATAGATTGCTAAGAGTTGCTGATGATCAGATCTAAGTTATCATTCACATATTTATACAAGTATTATATATAAATATACATATATGTTTTGCTGATATTATTTGCATATTATATATATATATATATATATATATATATATATATATATATATATATATATATATATATATATATATATATATATATGTATATGTATATACATATGTATATATATAAATGTGGATATATATATATATATATATATATATATATATATATATATATATATATATGTGTGTGTATGTATATACATACATACATTAATGTATATGCAATACCATGGTTATAACGATAGAGTTATATTTATATAAATGAGTGTATGCATGTTAATCATGTGCATATGGGGTGTGTGCATTTATGCATAAGCATTTATGTATCATAAACATTTATATGCTTGTAGATTATATACATAAATGTATGTATATATATATATATACTTATATATATACATATGTATATATGTATATATATATATATATATATATATATATATATGTGTGTGTGTGTGTATATATATATATATATATATATATATATATATATATATATATATATATATATATATATATACAAACATACATATATATATGTATATATATATATATATATATATATATATATATATATATATATATATATATATATATATATATACCGTATATACGAGTATATATATATATATATATATATATATATATATATATATATATGTATATATATATATATGTATGTATAAATATATGCGTGTATATACTATCTTACGAGGCTGGTCTAGCATACGAGTGAATATTTTATTCATGTATTTCATTTGTGCATTTAAGGGATTTATAGCCAGCTTGTAATGTGAGTTCCACTCATGTAGGTTTAAGTAATGTATGTAAATTGCATAAGACTTTCGCCATTCATGTTATTGTATTTTCATTTAATTCAGTATATGTAAATTTACGTTATTTTTAAGAATTAACTTTTTATTTCATGTATTTTGTTATAAGTCTTTTGTAATCTCGTTTAAGTATTCTATATGATACACCCAAGTTATGTGCACGAGGGATTATGTCATCTTTATGTTTCCACTTGATTAAAAAGTGCATGAAAATTTTCGAATTTGATTGATTCTTTTTGTTTAAAGTTACTAGAGGGAGGTGGCTGGAGTTAGCAGAGAGAGGGTAGCCTTGCAAGCAAGGTTAGTAACATTTCTTCAAATTACAATGCTGGCAATCTTATGCCGCTAGAGCCATGTACCCCATGCTACGAGAATGATCTACTAGAATTATCTCAAATAATTAAGTATATATATATATATATATATATATATATATATATATATATATATATATATATATATATATATATATATATATATATATATATATATATATAGCCCCCAGGAATGCATAAGCAGCAAAAGAGATTCAGCCTATCCCTCTAAATGAGCCAAAGTTCACCTGCCCTCTCTCCTCTCAAGTGGGTGTCCTCTCAAACGTGAATAAAGGATTTTTACCCAACGTATATCATGTATAGAGTTGTTTAAACGTTGGTGAAATTATTGGATGTTAATTCTTGTGTACTATATTAATGTAAGTACATTTAACATAAATTTCTGTAATTGGCCCAGTGAGATTTAGGTTAAACATTGAAGTACTTTAAAATTTTTGCATATCCGTCTTGTAACTTTGTGTGAACCAAAAGACGTAATTGTGACAGTTACATATATGTAAATTTCATTCTTGTGTTCATTAGAGTGATGAAGTGTTGACTCTTTTCAATAATTATCAAAAGAAAATATTTCCATGAATTAATTTCTAGTGAAACAAGTGCGTGTATAATTTTTCAAAGTGTCTTTCTTTTGTCTTAATCTAAGGTTAAGTTCAGATTTAGTATTTCGAGTGATTTATTTTTGCTGTTAATTCTTGTGAATTACTGTTACCTTTTAAAGGTTTGAACAGTTTAGTGTTGATTGGATTCTGTGTATTGTTTAGATATACTTTTTGGAGAGTTATAATTTTTTGTAAAGTACAAGATAGCACAACTAAATATACAAAAGTCTTTGGAAATCCCAATTTTTCAGGAATTGTCAGAAGCTAATGTAACTAAAACTCAGTGGCTCTCTACTTTAATGGCATGTGGCGGCTATGCCTTAGATGCGTTGATAGACTCGGGTAAGTTGTCAGAAGAAGATATTGTAGCAGCTCGCGAACTTTTGGAGAATGCTGAAGCAGAATTTGTAGTAAAGCAAGTATCAGTTGACCTAGGGACTGAAAGAATGAAAGCAGAAAGGAATTTAGAGGCTGAGATTATAGGATTACAGCGGAAGAGAATTTGATGCGAGGGAAATGGAAGGAAGAAGAGAAGAAAGAGAGAGAGAAGAGAGAGAATGAGGAAAGAAAGAGAGAGAAGAGTCGATAGAAATTGCACGGCATGCGAGGAAATTGGAGCTGTTGAATGCTCGTGCAAGGTCGGCAATGCAGAGAGAGATTACCCCTGCTTTGCTCAATCCCGTGTTTAAAATGACGAATGCCAGAGATTAATTCCAAAATTCACAGAAGAAGCTCCCAGTGAATTCTTCCATGATCGCGTCAATGATGGAATGGCCAGAAGATGAATGGTCCGTGTTATCACAGAGTGTCCTCATAGAAAAAAGACGCAATGCATATCTTGCCTTGTCTCAGGACCAGAGGAAGGAGTATCAAGAAGTTAAAAGGAGCGTGCTACAAGGGTTTCAGATGACCCCTGAATATCATAATAAAAGATTCTGAAGTTTGTGGAAGGATGAGAAAATGACTATCCTGGATTACGCTTATAAGATACGACTGTACTTTAAGAGATGGATAGAGGCTGCTAAAATGAGAGAGATAGCTGATTTAAAAGAATTGATAGCGCTGGAACAATATTTACGAGAAACTCCTGAACATATTCGAACGTACTTGAGAGAGAGAGAGATGTGAAGAAACTTGAAAAAGCCGCTTCGCTGAGTGAAGATTATAACATTATCAGTCATAGACTCTAATCAGGTATGAATTTTCAACCGTCATTCCAACCAAGTCTCAAGCTTAGTATTCGCCGAACAATGGAAACTAGTTCAGCAATAACCACGTGAACAAGTTAAATAGTTACAGTGGAAGTTTCATTGGTACTGTTCCAAAGCCGAATGTGTTAGTACCACAGCAACAATTGTAGAATCGTCTTCCTTCAGGTGTTGTGAAAGATGTGCAGAAGATTAATATTGTATGTTATAAGTGTGGTAAAAAAGGCCATATCAGTAAGAAATGTTGTTCGAACCAACAGAAAGCAGTCACCTAAGTTATTAAGGGTAATTCAACTTCACAGAATGCGAAGACGAAGAAACAAACAGGAAAGAACGATGAGGAAAATAAGCCAGCTAATGTTAACACCACGAACAGGACAACCCCAAACAGCGTGGATGCCTTTAAACCATGTATTTATGAAGATATGTTAGCCGCTCTGGATGGGAGCGAGCAGACCCTGATCAAAATATTGCGCAACACAGGTTGTAACCATAGTGTAGTACCACGAGGTGTACACCCGTTGGTGAAACAGTCTCTGACAGGAGATTCGGTCATTTTGAAGGGAATAGGAGGTGAGCAGGTTACCCGTATTTGCCATTTGAAACTGGCATGCGAGTTGGTGACAGGTCATATTGATTTTGCAGTAAAAAATTCATTGGCTGTCAAAGGAATAGGATTCCTTCTGGATAATGAGGTTGGTGAAGCGCCGTTTGGCATTTTCCCGCTGTAATGGAGAAACCATTGGAGTATAGTCCTACGACTGAACTCGAGAAGGACTTCCCCTATCTGTTTCCTAGTTGTGTGACGACTAGGAGTATGACGAAGAAAGTGGCTGTAGAAGAAGACAGAGAAACCAAAGGAGCAATGAACTTGGAGGATTTATTTTCAGAAGAGGATTCCCATGATGTTATGCAAGAGGAGAAATCCCTAGAGAGCCCGAGAGAAGAGGAACGAAAGAAGAGTGAACAGTAAGACAAAGAAGCAATGGACTTGAAAGAAACAGAAAATTCAGCATTAGAAAAAGGACAATTGAGTCGGAAAAGACTGATAGGGTTGCAATGGAAGGACACAACGTTAAGAAAGTTACTGTAACGTGCGGTCGATGAGATGGAGGTGCAGCAGTCTCACACCTGTTATTTTCTTAAGAATGGATTGCTTAGGAGAAAGCATAGACCCGCTGATATTCCTGGGAATATACTGTCAGATATTAGTTCATGCACCGTTAGGAAGACAGGTGTTCGCCGTTGCGCATGAGACAGCACACAGTAATAAGGAATATGACAGAGGAGATTATGAAACACTTTTTCTGGCCTGGTATGCATAAGGATGTGAGCCACTTATCCGGTGCATGTCACGTCTGTCAGATGGCTGAAAAGCCTACCGAGTACATCAAGAAACCTCCCTTACACCCGATTGAAGTACGAGGAGAACCCTTCAGCAAAGGACCAATTAAATGTTGGCATAAAAAGGGAAAGGTTGAGAGGACGTCGGCAGATGTAGACAGACTACGTTGTGCCTTGAAGAGTTTCCTTGGCAAAAGAGAACGACAAGCACCCGTGTCTACCAAAAATCGCACGCCCGTTCCTGCATCCTGTAAAAAGAAAAGATTAGAAACATGGGAGGCCACCGCCACAAGCGATGGCCTACTTACACGTTTTTTGGCCACTGACAATCTTTGGCACATTTCTTCGCGGTTGCCCCGGATCTGAAGTGGTAGTAGCAAAACTGCAGCGGATGGGAGGTAGTAAGTGGCTGTAGAAGTCGTTCGTTGGGGCGCGAGCGATTGGTGGGTGGTGGGCGGCTTTGTCGCCGCTTCGGCACGTCACGGGGTAGGCGTGTATGTCCTACGGCATTCATGTCAGCTTCGGTTGACGTTGAATAGGCATCCTCGTCGTCAGGGGTGGAGGCGTTGATGTAGGTCTTGAAGTGGCTGTCCATAAGGGCGTCGGCTTTGGTCATCAAGTCCTTTATGGGTAAACTATCGACATCGGGTATGGCAGCGCGCACAGGTTCAGGTAAACGGCGTATCCAAAGGGCACGGAGTAGGTTCACCTCACGAGGAGAGCCGTCTGCAGCAGGTTGAAGGTGAGCGATACTGGTCATTTCCCTGAGGGCAAGCGAAGCTCTTTGGTCCCCAACGGTTGTTGCGAGAGCTGAAAAAGCTTTGCTATACGGGCGGCTGGCGACGGCGAGTACTGCTGCAGAAGGTATGATTTGAGGTCGTCATACGCTATTGGGGTGTCTCCTTGTTCACAAAGCCAGTCGGATATTTCTGAGAAGGTGTCCTCGGGTATCGCCGCGAGAACATAATCCGCTTTGGTGGTTGAGCGAGTCACGCCCCTGATACGAAAGTGGACTTCAGCGCGTTGAAACCAAGCGAACGCTTCTCCGCTAGCGAACGGTGAAAGTTTCAATGGAGCGGCCGCAGTGCCAACTGCTGGGGTAGAGTCCGCCTCCGTCATATTACCAACGATGGAGGGGCGAGGGAGGTGGGGGTGGAAGGCAGTGGGAGCGAGTCGACTTCCGGGGTCACCAATGTGACGGGCCGAGAGAGGAGTTGTGAACTCAAAGGCAGATTGGAAACGACTGAGTTATTTATTAAGGAACACTCTTCTTTATATACAAAACCTCAAGGCAACAGGACATGACCTGTTCGAGAGACACACAAAGTTACAGAGCAAAACGGAGACATGATCATTCAGGTTCTTTTTAGTGCGAGGGAAGAGCGCAGATACAAGCATAATATATACAATAGGAATTATGTACAATTGTGTGACACACGGTTGGTACAGAGGTAAAAGACATAATTCTCTAACCGAGTTTTAAAATTACTCTTGTGCCTCCAAATCCTGAAAGTTGGCCCATTAAACATAAAGAATAAAGCAACGGTAAATTAACTTCGAAAAAACATTTGAAATTCTCTTTGTTAAACTTTTCATTCGAATATTCAGCATATTATCTGGGAGGAGAAATCAGTCGATCGAAAGGAAGAGAAAAATCTTTTTCTTTGGCAGATTTCTCTTTTGAGGAAATTTGATCTCTGTTTGTGATCTGGCTAGTAGTCAGTCCTTTCAGAATTCTTTTCATCACTTTTTACTAGCTCCAAATTCATTTCTTTTCCAGAATAAGTTTCCCTTCGTACATAATTACATTTAGAAATAATTTCTGATTTCTGGAAGCGACGGACTTTTTCAAACCGTGACTCCATTTTTAGAAATATGAATTTTTTGTTCCTTATCATTTTAAAATGATATTTTGGAATACTTGAAGCTACTTATATATATATATATATATATATATATATATATATATATATATATATATATATATATATATATATATATATATATATATATATACATATATATATATATATATATATATATATATATATATATATATATATATATATATATATATATATATATATATATATATATAAATATTAGTTGAAAACCTCAGTACTTTAGCCTTCTAGTGTCAAACCTGCTTAAGAGGGAAAAGGCTTACTTTTTCGTATATCATAGAGAGAAAAACTTATTGAGAGAGAATTTTTCAAGTCTTTTCTGTCTCAATTTCTGTGAATTAGTGTAATGATAAAGTGTTTCCTAACTGTAGACATAGAGCATTTTTGCAGTAATTTTTTTGTAAATTTCAGCGAAATCACCATGAATAAGACAGCTCTAACAGGCCAAGTGGCTAAACTAGCTACTATACTGAAGCAAGCACGCTGGTCCGCCAGAGGCAACCACCTTCAGGCATTACCACCTCCGCACTCAGATGATCTATACAGCTACAGTATAGGGACATAGGATAGGTGGGGAAGGGAAAGGGGGGGGGGGGATATGATTGTAAGGATTGGAGGGAATAGTGTTAAAGTGAAGTACGGTTGAAGGTGAAAAGATTGGGGCAGACCCAATAGCTCTTTATTGTTGGTTTTTTGCTTGACATCATCCCTTTGGACTTCCAGCAGGTGAGTTCTTTTGCCATGAATGATCCATGTACCAAAAGGAACTGACGTCGAAGCAGGAAACCGTAAATAAGCTCTGGCAAACGCATCCTGTTTTACAGTTTACTCCTGAAAATGAGGAGAAGACATTCTCTCTGCTCGAAACCGGTTGAGTTGAAGAAATCTATCCTTCTTCACCTAATTCTACGGATTTCGAGATTTCGTGTAAATAAAGTGAATGTTACGTTGTGCATACACCCATTGTGAAAGTGACCTACGACAAAGACTTGTTTTCTTATCTAATATCTGGTCCTAAATAATGTGAACTGGTTTATTCCCAATCAAAGAAGAAGAATTATGAATGATATGATCTCCATTATCTTCCTTATGAAATATGTCCCAATCACAGTTACTGGCGGAATGCAATAATGAAGAGAATAAGGTAATAAAAACAATAGAAAAAGTTCATTACAAAGTTAACGTCACTGAGGCAGCTCTAACCTTTGATAAAACTTATAAAGAATCCAGACACAATTTTAAAATACTACTACTCACATTAAAAAGCACATTAGATTATAACTTTTATAAAGATTAAAGAAAAGAGACAATTTTTATAATCATGTTTTTAATTTGAAAGAAAATTCAATTGCTTTAATAAGATTTGTAACTTTCTCGCTAATTACAATTTATGTTGCGACCAGTATCTGAACTGCGCGTTACTGGTAGAGTTTGTAGAGAGGAGTTTGAATGAATAATAGTCGATATTACTGATACTTTAGGATTTACATGAATATGTATCACTAACACTCGTGATTTTATCCAATGTAAATATCAACTGCAATACCATTTGATATCGAATTCTACCTTGGGGAATGTATATCCACTGGAAATGCTTCTGGCTGGGCAAGGATTCGAACCTATGCCATGCAGACCGAACATTTTTGTGTGGAGTCAATTCAAATGATATTTTCCAGGTTTTCTCAACTACATTAAAACGATTTGTGATGAAAAATATTGACTGACATCAGGGGCAGAAACAAAAGCTATAAACTAAGAAAGGTCAGTTATGGTTTCTTGAAAGAAACCCGTTTTTGTTAGAAATATTTATCTATTAAGGAATAAACAAAAGAATTGTTACCATGAAATTTCATAAGGGTAATTAGATTAATGGAAAATAGAATAGAAAAAGTCAAGAATTTCAGAGGAATCACTACAACAAAAAGAGGAACAGAAATATCTTAAGAAATAACCTTAGAAAGTCGATCAATTACCAGACTTGATATGTTTCCTGAGATAAGCTCCATCTCGAGGACCTTGAGAATGCAAATGACCACAAATCCAGCGCTACTCTCGAGCACAGTACATTCACTTAACCAAATTGCAAAAGTCCAGAGAAACAGACAGATATCAGGTTCTTGTCTTGTCCAAAAACCAAACAGATTTTTGTTTGCTGCAAAAATTATTTCACTCCTGCTACGTCAATGATTTAACTTCATGCATAAATTACTATAGAGAATTGAAATGTTTAATTACGTGAATGGGAATTTACTATATTACAGCCTTTGATTATTTTGTTTTTATAAATGTTTGTCTTTTCATCCTTGAGTCTTCCAAGTTAGAACTACACCTATCACAGATTATATTGATGAGGTCGAAAGACTTTCTTAGAGTCTCTAACGCTAAACATATTTGTGATTAGTACATTACCCAGCGTTTACTGAATAGCAAAGCTTGGTGCTCACAGAGGGAGCCTGAACTGAATGAATGTAATGACAACCTAAATACCTAAGTCTGTTGACATGTCTGCAAGAATTCTTCACTTTTATTGAAGGGTTAAAATATTCATCTTTTCTACTGCCATTGTCGTCTGTCATATTGTTTTTGAGAACTATTCGATCAATGATCTTTCAGCCGAACTCGATTTAACAATTTCATCGCTTCCTCTCTTCAGTCTACGTCTACAAGAATGAAAAATGTGTGGGAAAAAGAATAAAAGTTGCGAGGAGAAGTGGGAGTCTAAAAAGGAAAGAAAAATATCCGTCGGTAAAAGAATATGGACCGAAGTTATACAGCAAAGCCAAATTCAAATCCTGTAATAGAATTACTACGCAAATTCAAAAGAAAACGAGAGCAAAAATACATACACCGTTAGGCGTAATTGTGAAATTGGGAATTTTTTTTCTGTCCCCAAAAATCTGTCAAATGTCTTTTGGTACCAAAAGGTGAAAAAAAAAAGATAAAGTTTTGTTGGACGATTTGGAAACCTTCAAAAGAGGGTTTTGGGAAGCCAGTGGGAAAGGAATTTACAATGTTGAGTGAGGTAAGAGTTACACAAGAGAAGATAATCTCTCTCTCTCTCTCTCTCTCTCTCTCTCTCTCTCTCTCTCTCTCTCTCTCTCTCTCTCTCTCTCTCTCTCTCTCTCTATATATATATATATATATATATATATATATATATATATATATATATATATATATATATATATATATATATATATATATATATATATAT
>NC_090728.1:25656703-25686703 GCF_036898095.1 Palaemon carinicauda | reverse complement strand
ATACGAGTGCAAAGTCAACTCAAGGGGACAAAGAAAATACCACAAAAATCTCCTTAATTTTAATACATAATATTTAGACAGAAATAACACCTGAACCACAATAATACAATAATAAATGATACACACTCACTCTTAAACTCCCTGCAAAAGAAAACAATTACACAATTAAAGAAAGGTCATCAACACAAACATACTAAAAGAAGAGAGGGTCCAGAAAGGAGAAGGCCAACGAAAAGTGAGAACATCCTAACAAATACAAACTAAATATCCCTATCTAGTGGATGATGGCTGGTTTGATTGAAAGGCTTTCACAAGCTCCAGTAATGACGTCAGCTGACAGGTCGTGATCACGATACTTAAATAGGTATAAATATTATTACCTTGGGACAGAGAGGTCCCCTTGGCTTTTACTGAACCAAGGGCAGTGCACAGAATGGATGATGAGACGTCCTTGCTGCAGAGAAAGGATATCCAAAACAAGCTCAATAGCTTCACAATGTGGCTCTGCAAAGGCGTGGAATAATATAGATCCAATCACAAATGTCGTGCCCTACAAGGTTGGAGGCTCAGAAACACACTAAGGAACCATCCTCAAAAAAAGCCCCTCCAAAACTCCGTTCACGCAGGGAGCGCAGCCACGTAACCAACACCACTTGAAAATATAAAACAGCCGTTAGTCCATTATAACCGCTAACATAACCACCAGTGAAAAGACAAACAATTAAAGCAAGAAAACAATAATTCTACAGTATATTTAACCTTATACATCTATAAAAACTTAAATAATTTAGAAATATTAAAGCAATAATGTTACACCTCCTCACCCAACCAAAAAAAAAAAATTCCCAATTTTTTTTTTTTTAAAAGTGATTTGAATTACAACATACAGGTTATCACATAATCAAATATTAAACCAACACTCAAAAATATTAAATATTAAACCAACACTCAAAAATAATTATTAAACAAACTGCAAAAACATGACAAACAAAAGGAAAGAGGGGGGGGGGGGGCAAGTACCAAGGTTTGCAGCTCACAAGGATAGCAATATATAACCAATACTAAAAAAAATCTTAAACCTAAATTAATCACAAGTAAACTTTCCAAAACCAGAAAACCAAAACATCACCATCTGATAAATAGGTACCCAACCTAAAAATTTCACATCACTCATATCGTTAATAAACTTAATTAAGAGTCATTGCACTAACAACCGGATTCTGTATATATAGTCCAAAAGCTATAACCTTTTCCACACTCGATACACTGTTCATTTTCAGGGATACACATCACTCACTATCAATAAATGTTGATCACAAAAACCACTGTCTATTTCAGTGTTATATATCACACTTATCACCATAGTGTCCAATACATACACACACACCGAACGACACAGAGAAGACCACCACAAGACTCCCCTGCGCAAACAAACAAACAAACTCGATGAAGCGTAATTATTAGCCTGAAAATACAGAATACCAGATTAGTGCCTATCTCTTTTCTTAGCTTATTATAAACCTTATCGTACCTGACACCTCTAAAACTTAGTAGATTAACCTTAACTCAGTCTAGGGTACCACTCATACACCAGCCTGTAGCGCCTAAAAAACGGCTGTTGTGCTACAGACCCGTGAGCCCATGACCCATCTAATTGATCAATCATTAGAAAGTACCAGTGATCACCCTCACCTTTTAACCTTAAAGATCCCATATAATATACCCAGAACATTATAGTCTTCTGTAAACAAACCATGATTAATAAATCTTAAATATACATTTACTTCAACTCACTACGTGCCCACTTCAACAGCACACACACCATAATTAGAACGATACAGATACTACCTTTAATAACTGCATAGCCCTCTGTCAATCAACTAATATTCAACGCTGCGAGAGAGAAAATCGGCAACAATATTATCTTTTCCTGGGAGGTGGGAAAATTCTAAATTCAATTCTTGCAGCATGAGACTCCACCTCATCAATTGTTGATTTTTATTTTTGTATCTGCTGATGAAGGTCAGGGGATTATGGTCTGTCAAGACCTTAATAGGTGTATCTGAGGAGGAGAGATAAACCTGAAAATGATTAATAGCGAATATTAACGCAAGTGTCTCTTTCTCCACAGTTGAATACCTACGTTGGGCGGAGGACAATTTTTTTGAAAAGAATGCGACAGGATGAGAAACTCCCTGCTCGTCATTCTGCAACAACACCGCTCCTACACCAACGTCACTTGCATCCGTGGCAAGAGAAAAAGGAAGGTCAAAATCAGGAGCTCTCAAGACAGGGAAATTAATTAAAACTCTTTTTAAATTATCAAAAGGCCTTTGAGTTTCATTCGTCCGGACAAATGCTACATTCTTTCTCAAGAGATTTGTTAACGGATCGGCTATATCCAAAAAATTCCTAACAAACCTTCGGTAGTACCCACTCAAACCAAGGAATCTTCGGACATCCCTCCTACATTTAGGGGCTACCATATTTTCAATACTTTCGATATTGGCCTGCTTAGGAGCAACTTTACCATTACCAGCCTCATGACCCAAATATACCACCTTCGCCTTTGCGAAATCGCTTTTCTTTAAATTAATTACCAAATTTGCCTTTTTCAACACCCCAAATAGTGCCCTAATACTTTTTAAATGGGTTTCCTAATCATCGCTATAAATAACAATATCATCAATATACACAACACATCCTTCTAAACCATGGACTAAAGTATTCATTAACCTCTGAAAGGTAGCAGCCGCGTTCTTCATACCAAACGGCATAACTTTACATTGAAACAATCCCTGTGGTGTTACAAAAGCAGACAGGGCCCTTGCCCGCTTTGAAAGAGGAACTTGCCAATAACCTTTCAACAAATCAAATTTGCTAATGTATTTGGCCTTCCCCATTCGATCAATACAATCCTCAATTCGAGGTAATGGATAACAATCAGATTTAGATAACTCATTCAACTTACGGTAATCAAAACATAACCTGAAATCACCGTCGGATTTCTTGACCAATACAACAGGTGATGACCAAGGACTTTGACTAGGTTCAATTAGGTCATGTTTTAGCATATAATCCACTTCCTTTGCTACAACCTCATTTTTGAAGGGATTCAACCTGTAAGGAGATTGTTTCACAAGAGTGGCGCTACCTACCTCTACATCATGTTCAGGGACCGAAGTCCTACCCGGTACATCCGAAAATAATTCTTTATAATTAGATACTAAATTTTTCAAAGACCTTTGTTCTTCCTTACCTAAATGTGAAATTACTCCCGAAATTTTTTCCAAAGACTTTCTATTATCCGACCGCCATTCACATCCATTAAAACAATTATCATCAATACCCTCCCCCTCTGAAAAAGAAAAATGGTTATTGTTCTCAGAATCTACCGTGTTCCCAATAGTTGCCACAGGAATGACTTTTTCCCGTTCCATATAAGCTTTCAACATATTTACATGACACAGTTGAAAAGGTTTCCTTCTTTGAGGTGTCTCCACTAAATAGTTAACTTCACTTATTTTTTTCAAAATTTTCCAAGGACCTGAAAAAGAAGCTTTCAATGGATTCCCTGGGAAGGGTAACAAAACCAATACTTTATCGCCTACTGCAAAGTCGCGTGCCTTGGACCTTCTATCAAAGAAAAACTTCATTCTTTTTTGGCTACATAATAAGTTTTCACCCGCAAATTTCCAAGCCTTGGTTAATTTATCGCATAGATTAGACACATAATCCAATAAATTAACCTCAGGGACGTCTCCCTCCCAAGACTCACGAACCACATCAAGAGGACCTCGAACACAATGGCCAAACACAAGGCTGAAAGGCGAAAAACCTAAAGACTGACTTGGGACAGAACGAAAAGCGAACAACAAATAAGGTAATTCCTTATCCCATTCAGAACCATTAATCAAACAATATTTCTTTACCATGGATTTCAGGGTCTGATGAAATCTCTCCAGAGCTCCCTGGCTTTCCGGATGATATGGAGAAGAGGTCACATGTTTTATATTTAACTCTGCCATTTTATCTCTGAAATACCTGCTAACAAAATTAGAACCACAATCCGATTGAATAATCTTAGGCATCCCAAACCTGGTAAAAAAGTCAATTAGTACATCTACAATTTTAACACTTTTTATTGTACGTAGTGGTATTGCCTCGGGATATCGAGACATCCTATCCATGATTGTCAAAATATACTCATTACCACTACGCGTCTTCGGTAATGGTCCAACCACATCAATAATGACTTCCTTAAAAGGTTCGGAAACTACAGGAATAGGACATAGAGGTGATTTTGGAATCCGCTGATTGGGTTTACCGACCCTCTGGCACACATCACAACTATTGACAAACTTCTTTACATCTGCCTTCAACTTCGGCCAATAATAATTCCCTAACAATTTGCAAGAAGTTTTATGAATTCCAAAATGGCCGGCCAGACCACTTTCGTGCGCCAATGACATTAACTCCTTCCTGTAACCAAAAGGAACCATTATCTGTTTCACAATTTCATAATCAACATTATCCACCCCCATAGGCCTACTCAACCTATATAAAATGTTATTAATTATCTTAAATTTGGGACCAGTCATATCAGACACCTCCCCTGACTCGATAGGGAGTTCCCGAAACTCCTTTTTCTGGGCTTTGATTAGCTCTTCAGTAGTCCAATTTAACTTGTCCGTTAACATTCCAAGATCTACAGCTAGGCTATCACTACGATCTAAACTACTTAAATCTACATCAATTGTTGACTCTGCAGCGTCAACAATTCTAGCACTAGAACGAGTAACTGCTGCTACTTCACTATCAGGGTTTATCAATATCGGACAATTATTATTCTTCATAGCCACATCATTCCCTAACACAACATCAACCTCCTTAACCGGGAATTTATCAACTATGGCCAATTTCAAATTCCCTGCAAAGGAAGGACAGATTAAATTAAAATTTTCAATAGCATATGACTTTACGGAATCAGGAAAACCAGCCAATAACACAAATTCCCTACTTTTGGGTACAAAATTACAAGGTAATGCCTCCCTTAGTATCAAAGACTGAGCTGCACCGGTATCACGCAAAATACGCACTCGTCTTTTCTCGGACGAATTGGCGAAGGAGACACTACCGAAGGACAAATATCTGTCAAAACAACCAGGTAGTCATTGATCAGCGGATGTTGTTGGGGTAGGTTCTCTCTCTCTCTCTCTTCCACGCCCATTACTGGCCTAACATTAGCATTTTTGGATTTTCTAAACGCATAACACATGCTCTTTACATGCCCCTTCTTATTGCAAAAGAAGCACGTCAATGTTTTCAATTTCTCTGGATTGTATATATTTGGCCTATTGCCTCTGTTAGGAGAAAAGTTATTATTAGCATTACCCTGATTATTATTACTTCCCTGATTATTTCTACTAAACACCTTAGCATTATTATTAGGATTAGCATTATTATTCCTACCCATCTTAACCTAACCAGAATTCACCTTTGTCGTTACTCCCCCTAACTCACTCTTATGACACAAGCAATATTCGTCACTAGCGATGGCTACCTCCTGAACAGTCTCGAGTTTTAACTCTTCGAGGTGGACCTTCAGCTTATCCGGGACACACCTCTTAAACTCCTCCACCAACATTAACTCCTTCAATTTCTCAAAATCTCCCACCTCCTTGGACTTGAACCAATCGCTAGCATACTGTTCCTTCTCCCTGGCAAATTCAACAAAAGTTTGTTCCCTACATTTTTTTAAGTTCCGGAAGCGTTGCCTATAAGCTTCAGGGACTAACTCATAGGCCTTCAAGACAATAGCCTTTACACTCTCATAATCTGCTGATAGATCCTCCTCCAGCGTTACATATACCCTCTGAGCTCTTCCAACCAATTTACTTTGTATAAGAGTGGTCCAATACTCTTGGGGCCACTCCAACCTTGCAGCAATCCTCTCAAACGATACAAAAAACTCTGCTACATTATTTTCTTCAAATTTAGGTACAAATTTGAGAGCCTGCGATAAATTGATAGCAGGAGTTACTAACCTATTTGGGGAATGGGCGGGGGAAAAAGAACCTGGGTTTCTCATGGCAATCTCATGCAGCCTCTCTTTTTCTCTTTCCCCTGCCTTAAACTTTTCCTTTTCAAATTCCATTTGTCTCAGGACAATCTGCTTATCCAAAATTTCTATAGACACTACTTCATCCGGTTTCACCTCTTGTTCCCTACCTGTCTTTACAGTTTTAACATAATCATAAATGAGCAATAGCATTACACCCTTTCTTATGGACACATCATATTCCAATTCAAAATGTTCTGCTACAACTTCCAAGTCTTCCCTATTTAACTCTGCCAACCTCTCTTGCCATCCCTCTCCTCCAAGGAGTTCTAGTACGTTAACAACCATGATTACTTATTCAAACAAAATACTAAATTTGCACAAAACAACACCGAGGAGGTGAAAATACACTGCCTGAAAAATTACCCCAAGAATTAACTTTGCACAAACACTGGTGAATACTCAGGAACGGAATATCCTGTCACGGTCGCCACTTGTGATGGCTGGCTTTGACCACCACACAAAACACTACACTTATCAAATAGTATTCACCATCATAACGTACTAAGTCCACTAAAGGTGGAATAGTATCCAAACATCAATACGAGTGCAAAGTCAACTCAAGGGGACAAAGAAAATACCACAAAAATCTCCTTAATTTTAATACATAATATTTAGACAGAAATAACACCTGAACCACAATAATACAATAATAAATGATACACACTCACTCTTAAACTCCCTGCAAAAGAAAACAATTACACAATTAAAGAAAGGTCATCAACACAAACATACTAAAAGGAGAGAGGGTCCAGAAAGGAGAAGGCCAACGAAAAGTGAGAACATCCTAACAAATACAAACTAAATATCCCTATCTAGTGGACGATGGCTGGTTTGATTGAAAGGCTTTCACAAGCTCCAGTAATGACGTCAGCTGACAGGTCGTGATCACGATACTTAAATAGGTATAAATATTATTACCTTGGGACAGAGAGGTCCCCTTGGCTTTTACTGAACCAAGGGCAGTGCCCAGAATGGATGATGAGACGTCCTTGCTGCAGAGAAAGGATATCCAAAACAAGCTCAATAGCTTCACAATGTGGCTCTGCAAAGGCGTGGAATAATATAGATCCAATCACAAATGTCGTGCCCTACAAGGTTGGAGGCTCAGAAACACACTAAGGAACCATCCTCAAAAAAAGCCCCTCCAAAACTCCGTTCACGCAAGAGCGCAGCCACGTAACCAACACCACTTGAAAATATAAAACAGCCGTTAGTCCATTATAACCACTAACATAACCACCAGTGAAAAGACAAACAATTAAAGCAAGAAAACAATAATTCTACAGTATATTTAACCTTATACATCTATAAAAACTTAAATAATTTAGAAATATTAAAGCAATAATGTTACAATATATATATATATATATATATATATATATATATATATATATATATATATATATATATATATATATATATATATATATATATATATATATATATATATATATAGATACATATATGTATCTATATATATTGTGACGGCGCCGAGTAAGGGTGTGAACTCAAAGGCAGATTGGAAACGACTGAGTTATATTATTGTGGAACAATCTCCTTATATACAAAACCTCAAGGCAACAGGACATAACAAGTTCACAAGACACAATATTACAGAGGGAAAACCAGACATGAATTTTCATGTTCGGTTTAGTGCGAGGGAAGAGCGAAGATACAAGCATAATATATACAAAAGGAATTATGTACAATTGTGTGAAACATGTACATGTTAAATAGGGCGCCCTGATCTAGAGAGGCGAACTGTAGGCGGGTCATCTGGCAGAAGATAAGCAGGTTTTAGACGATCAATGGAGACCCAGTCTTCTTTGCCCCGAATGTTTAGGAGGAGTGCTTTCGGATTGCGTCGGATCACAAGGAAAGGGCCCGTGTAAGGGGGCGTTAGTGGTGGCTTGCTGGTGTCGTTGAGCAGGAAGACGTGCGTTGCAGAGTGCAAGTCCGTTGGTATGTGATGCTTTGCTGGGGACTTGTAAGTCTGGCGGCATGGAGTAAATTTTCCCACGACGTGACGTATGCGCTGGAGATCGTCGGAGGAGGTTGTAGAAGGAAAAAATTCGGCAGGGACGACCAACGGGTCGCCATACACCATTTCGGCTGCCGAGACGTCGAGGGCGTCTTTAGGAGTGGTCCTTAGTCCAAGGAGGACCCAGGGAAGCTGAGTAAACCAGTTGCAATCCTTGCAGCGGGACATCAAAGCTGCTTTGAGGGTGCGATGAAAACGTTCAACCATTCCATTGGCAGCGGGGTTGTAGGCCGTTGTCTGATGTAGGATGATGCCCAGGAGATTCGCTAATGACGTCCACAATTGAGAGGTGAAAGTGGTTCCCCTGTCAGAAGTAATATGCTCAGGGATACCGAATCTTGAAATCCATCCAGAGAGTAAGGCTGATGTACTTGAGGCGGACGTTGCAGTTTCCATGCGAATGGCTTAAGGCCAACGAGTGGAGCGGTCGATGACGGTAAACAGGTAACGATGTCCTTGTGATGTGGGTAGGGGGCCTACAACGTCGACGTGAATGTGTGCGAAACGACGCTGAGGTTGAGGAAAGGTGCCCACTCCTGAATCCGTGTGTCGATGTACTTTGGAAGTTTGGCAAGAAGTACACGCACGGACCCAATCCTTAGCATCCTTAGAAATGCCGTGCCAAATGAACTTTGCCTTCAGCAGCTGTGCAGTAGAACGGCACGAGGGATGTGAAAGGCCGTGGATGGAATCAAACACCTGTCGTCGCATGGGAGCAGGAATCCAAGGTCGCGGTCTACCAGTACTGACGTCACAGAGGAGGGTGGTGTTGGAGTCTTTGAGGGGAAAATCTTCCCAACGGAGGGACGTGCAGGATGTCCTACAAGCTTGATACTCTGAATCCTGTCGTTGGGCTTCAGCCAGGGCGTTGTAATCCAATCCCAGTTGAACGGCAGCCAACGTGTTTCTTGACAGGGCATCGGCAACGGAATTCATTTTCCAAGGGACGTATTGGAGGGTGCAATTGTATTCAGCCACGGCGGAGAGATGTCAGCGTTGACGGGCGGACCAGGCGTCAGACTGTCGAGTGAAGGCGTGCACCAGAGGCATGTGGTTTGTGCGAATGACAAAGGGCGTACCTTCTAAGAAATGGCGAAAGTGACGGACAGCCAAGTGCACCGCCAGCAATTCTCAATCAAAGGTAGAATAAACCGATTCTGCCTTGGACAGTTTTCTGCTGAAGAAGGACAATGGGCGGGGCGAGCCTTTGACCACCTGCTCGAGTACTGCACCAATAGCGACGTCGCTGGCATCGGTGGAGAGAAGGAGAGGGGCGTGTGGGATAGGAAAAGTGAGAGCCGCAGCAGTTGATAGGGCCTTCTTTGCATTGCAGAAGGCTGCTTCTTGAAGGGGACCCCACTTCAGGTCCTTTGGCTTGCCCTTGAGGGAGGCGTAGAGGGGAGCAAGAGTGGCGGCTATGGCTGGCAGAAAACGATGATAATAGTTGATCATGCCCAAGAATTCCTGCAGAGCTTTGACGGTCGAGGGCGCGGGGAAATTCTGAACGGCTGCTACCTTCTCAGGGAGGGGATGGACTCCTTCAGGAGTGATACGGTGCCCTAAGAAGGACACTTCGCTGGCGCCAAAGGTACACTTGTCGTACCGGACTACAAGGCCGTATTGTTGCAGGCGGTCGAGCACGATGCGCAGGTGACGGAGGTGTTCCTCTTTTGAGGAGGAGAACACAAGTATGTCGTCCACATAACATACACAGAAAGGGAGGTCCCCTAAGATGCCATCCATGAGACGTTGAAACGTTGCCCCAGCATTACGAAGGCCAAAACAGGAGTAATTGAAGGTGTATGTGCCAAACAGAGTGGTGATGGCGGTCTTGGGGATGTCTTCTGGGTTCATAGGCACCTGATAATACCCCTTCAGGAGGTCGAGCGTAGAGAAAACCTTCGCTTTGTGCAGGTAGGAGGTTACATCGGCAATGTTTGGGAGGGGGTAGTGATCCGGTTCTGTTTGCATGTTCAGGCGCCTGTAATCCCCGCACGGACGGAGGGAGCCGTCTTTCTTCAGAACGATGTGTAAGGGTGACGACCCTGGGCTGGAGGCCTTTTGGCAAAGGCCCATTTTCTCCATTTCGCCGAACGTCTGTTTGGCGGCTGCCAATCGTTCCGGTGCCAGACGTCTGAATTTTGCGAAAACTGGGGGTCCCGTCGTCTTGATATGGTGATAAATACTGTGCTTGGCAGGAACCGTGGGCGTTTGGCGAAGTTCTGGACGGAAAAACATCCGGGTACGACATGAGGAGGTGGGCGTAGGCATCCGTGGGGGCGCTGATATGGAGAGCGAGGTTAGAGGGGGCGGGTTGAAGAGGTGTCGACAAGTACGAGTCTGTGTTGACCAATCATCGGTGGGCGACATCGACCACAAGGTGGAAATGAGAGAGGAAATCCTCACCGAGGATTGGCATTGTGACGTCAGCAACTAGAAACTTCCAATTGAATTTACCGTTTCCGAACGATAATATGAGGTTCTCGTAACCGTAGGTGGGTATCGCAGATCCGTTGGCAGCTACCAAGCGGACGTCGGCAGATGTAGACAGACTACGTTGTGCCTTGAAGAGTTTCCTTGGCAAAAGAGAACGACAAGCACCCGTCTCTACCAAAAATCGCACGCCCGTTCCTGCATCCTGTAAAAAGAAAAGATTAGAAACATGGGAGGCCACCGCCACAAGCGATGGCCTACTTACACGTTTTTTGGCCACTGACAATCTTTGGCACCTTTCTTCGCAGTTGCCCCGAATCTGAAGTGGTAGTAGAAAAACTGCGGCGGATGGGAGGTAGTAAGTGGCTGTAGAAGTCGTTCGTTGGGGCGCGAGCGATTGGTGGGTGGTGGGCGGCTTTGTCGCCGCTTCGGCATGTCACGGGGTAGGCGTGTATGTCCTACGGCATTCATGTCAGCTTCGGTTGACGTTGAATAGGCATCCTCGTCGTCAGGGGTGGAGGCGTTGATGGAGGTCTTGAAGTGGTTGTCCATAAGGGCGTCGGCTTTGGTCATCAAGTCCTTTATGGGTAAACTATCGACATCGGGTATGGCAGCACGTACAGGTTCAGGTAAACGGCGTATCCAAAGGGCACGGAGTAGGTTCACCTCACGAGGAGAGCCGTCTGCGGCAGGTTGAAGGCGAGCGATACTGGTCATTTCCCTGAGGGCAAGCAAAGCCCTTTGGTCCCCCAACGGTTGTTGCGAGAGCTGAAAAAGCTTTGCTATACGGGCGGCTGCCGTCGGCGAGTATTGCTGCAGAAGGTATGATTTGAGGGCGTCATACGCTATTGGGGTGTCTCCTTGTTCACAAAGCCAGTCGGATATTTCTGGGAAGGTGTCCTCGGGTATCGTCGCGAGAACATAATCCGCTTTGGTGGTTGAGCGAGTCATGCCCCTGATACGAAAGTGGACTTCAGCGCGTTGAAAGCAAGCAAACGCTTCTCCGCTGGCGAACGGTGAAAGTTTCAATGGGGCGGCCGCAGTGCCAACTGCTGTAGTAGAGTCAGCCTCCGTCATAGTACCAACGATGGAGGGGCGAGGGAGGTGGGGGTGGAAGGCAGTGGAGGCGAGTCGACTTCCGGGGTCACCAATGTGACGGCGCCGAGTAAGGGTGTGAACTCAAAGGCAGATTGGAAACGACTGAGTTATATTATTGTGGAACACTCTCCTTATATACAAAACCTCAAGGCAACAGGACATAACAAGTTCACAAGACAGACAATATTACAGAGGAAAAACCAGACATGAATTTTCATGTTCGTTTTAGTGCGAGGGAAGAGCGAAGATACAAGCATAATATATACAAAAGGAATTATGTACAATTGTGTGAAACACGGTTGGTACAATATATATATATATATATATATATATATATATATATATATATATATATATATATATATATATATATATATATATATATATATATATATATATATATATATATATGCAATATATATATATATATATATATATATATATATATATATATATATATATATATATATATATATATATATATATGTATATCTACATTTGTTTATACACTGCAAGTACAATACCGTCCTTTACAATGCATGGAACAACTTCCCACTGCATTTGGTAGGGATGTATTTAGCAGTCTAGACGTAATTTCAAATTTCAGGAGCAAAAGAACTAATGAATACGGAAGGAAATATCTTAATTTTTCAATGGTAAATGTGACTCAAACTACGAAACGATAAACAGTATATGCAGGGACCTTCTAAACCTTTTTTCTTATTCGTGTTATACCAGTTATGAACAAATGAGATACGATACTTTTTGGAAAGAGCTAAGGGAAAAGTTCATGCTGAAAATTTTACTTGCTTTTTTGTCAACTTTAGTAAATGGGAAAAAACGGAATCGTTTTTGTAATATTATACTTTGGGAATTTTATTAATGAAATGGAACAAAAATTGCATTTCTTTTAGAAAAAGAAAAATTGAACTGTTAAAAGAAAAATCGAGTCCTGGTGCATTTGCTATACACTGAAAATTATAACGATATAGGAACTGAAATAGCTCTGTATATAATCTAGGATGAATATGGAAAAGAAAGATTTTTTTTTTTAACCAAAGTTTCATAATTTTACAGCTTGGGCAGAGTAGAAATAGGCGAATATATTTTATGGAAAGAAAAAAAATATATAAAGCATAAAATAACAGTTTCAGTGTTTTTTATATATCTAAATGGATCCAGATTTATTTCTTATTTCAGTTAACAAAGATGAAGGTTTTTGTCCATTACAATTGAAGGTTAACGTTTATGTATCTGAAAACTTATTAAGTTTATCTTTGCAAGAACCGATTTCATTGAATACAAAATAAAAATACATTTGAAATTCAAATTATTTAAGTTGATAAATAATTTGTCGTCATATATTACCCATTTCATCTAATGGAAAAAAAAAAAAGATCACGAAATGCTAAATGGAGTTACTTCTTGAAAAGATCCCGGTTGGTGGCCCGTTGAAGTTGAAGTTTCTCACAAAAGATTAGTACCTTTATGGACGAATGAACTTTTAATTGTTTTTTACTTCAATTACTCTTAGATTAATGCTAATTCATTCCTTTCTAGTTTAAAAAAAATAGAGGAATGTGGTAGGATTCACCACAGCTGACTGTCACTTAGATATGACATAATTGAAAGTATTTCCCATTTTAGAGGTGATAAGCTCATAGGAAAGTTGAGATACCCTAACAAAGGTATTGCAAATTTTGCAATATGGAACATTGTTACTAATAAGGGTTGCAATCTATTATATTCATTATTATTATTTTTATTATTATTATTAGTTATTAATATTATTATCATTAATAATATTATTATTATTATTATTATTATTATTATTATTATTATTATTATTACCATAATCATCATTATCATTATTGTTATTATTATTATTACTATTACTATTATTATTATTATTATTATTATTATTATTATTATTATTATTATTATTATTATTATTACTATATTTATTATTATTGTTAGTATTATTATCATAATTATTATTATTATAATTGTTACTATTATTTTTATTATTTTTATTATTGCTATCCTCTTTTCTATTATTATTATTATTATTATTATTATCATTATTAAGATTATTATTATTATTATAATTATTATTATTATCATTATTTATGTAAGAATGAATAAAGTCTAAGCCTAAAGTCCATCATCAACATCATCATTATTATTATTATTATTATTATTATTATTAATATTATTATTATCATCATTATTATTATCATTATTATTATTATTATTATTATTATTATTATTATTATTATTATTATAAGCTTAGCTACAATCCTAGTAGGAAAACCAGTAAAAACCAGAGAAAAGTAGTCCAGTGAGGAAATGGAACAAGGAAATAAATAAATTACAAGAGAAGTAATGAGCGATCAAAATAAAATATTTCAATAATAGTAGCAACATCAAAATAGCATTGTGCAGTATTATGGCAACATAAGTAAAAGTAATGGAAGTGGAAGTAGGGGTAATGGCAGTAGGAGAGCAGCAGCGGTAATAGTAGTAGCAGTAGTGCTTGTAGCAGTGATAGTTAGTCATAGAAGTAATAGAAGGAAAATAAATATTAATATGAATATAATAAAACTGATTCAAATAGAAATTTTCTTACGTAGGTGTAACAGTGAGGAAATGGAAGTGGAAGTAGGGGTAGTGGCAGTAGGAGAGCAGCAGCAGTTACAGCAGTAACAGTAGTGCTCGTAGCAGCGATATTACTAATAGCAGTAGTAGAAGGAAAAGAAATAGTAATATGATAATGATAAAACTGAATCAAATAGAAATTATCCTACGTAAGTGTAACTGAATCTTGTTCAATTTGAATCAACATGAAATGACCAGAGTTCATTTCATGGCTTCTTGGTAGACAAGTGTTTCTCTTTATATATTCTACGTTTATTGTATAAAAGGTTCCTGTTTTTTTCTCATCATTGTGTCGGCAGCCCGTAAAATTATTAATATTATAATGTTAATGTTATTAAGAATCGAAGTTCAGTGGAAAATACATCTAACAATAAGGATTACACGAACAATCGCGCCACAGCTCTACAGAGTGAGTGTTTTCATAACTATAATTTTTTTAAATCAAGTTTCCCAAATAATGTATAAAAAATCTCTACCTTGCTCAGCGACTGAAGATAAGGTTTTATTTTACGAATTTTCCACTAAATCCTCTTAAGTTTCTTAGTATTTTAAAATGGCTATTTCCAGATTTAACAGTTTCATGCAACATTTGAGCACAATTTTCTCCTTGAACAACACGTCCAGTGTCATATTTGTTAGTTTAAGATGAAAGAAAGTCTTATAATTATAAAGTCTTTTGAGCAAATATTTGGAACATCGCCAAATTCTGGCCACAAGGAAAAATTATAAATTCTAAATTAGAAAAAAAAAAAAAATCAATATTTCTTATACGATAAACATTGACGTTAGAAAAGTAGATTCTGTTCAACATTTATAGTATATGGAAACCATCCTTGATACGAGGTCAAAAATATTATATCAATTCGATCTTATTACATAATATAAAGACCATACGAAGCCATACTCTCAATTCGACTATTTTCACATCATAGTGTTTATAGTTTTGCATAGTTTACGAAAGCAGGTAAGTAATTCTTTTTATAGTTATGTGAATCAGAATACAGAAGTTATACACTCGAAAGTAATATGAATATCTCAATGATACTTTTCAAGAAGTTCTGTATTATGCCGTTTTATTAATTATATTGAAATTTTTTTATTTATAGATTTTATGTATTCAATACACAATTCATAAAAAAAATGGATTTATACATCGATAACGTTAAAAGGTAAGACCAGATAGAGAACCTAAACTGTCTAAGGCCAGAAGACAAAAGGGTAATCGTATAACACATTAAAAATTCTGCATTTAAGGAAAACATGAGAAGCTTCCATTCTAATAATGTCTATTGGATATATTTCGGTGTGACAGACAGACCAACACAGACACGGCAGGCAGAGTATGGTTGAAAGTGTTGATATTTATTCACTGCAGAAAAATTATCTGCTTTAAAAACTATATAATTCAACACGGGGAAAAAGTTTATAATTAGCCTACCTGAAACAGAACTTTTAAATGAATAAAACAAAATATTTTTGTTGTCGACAAAATGTCGTCAATAATGTTTAGAATGAAGTCTTTAACGCGTCTGACGTGTATCAAGAATTGAGTTTCCTTTCTCATTAAAAACTTGTTGATAGACCTGAATTAGTCGACATTTCGCCTACAAGACCTCCTTAAACAAAGAACCAGTTTACAGAAGATATTCAGAAACGCGAATCAAGAATATGTTGGTAAAATTATGATTTTATTTATGCATGTTTACGTCATCGTGATAACGAACAATACGGATTTTGAGGGAAACATATATACGCCATCATATAACAGAATAAAATTGTGACGTGACCAAAATATCAAAGGATAAAAACAACTACTGCCATATCATACAATATGCAAATGACTGCAATATTTCATCTGCCATATGGTAATAGAGGTATCATGTTGAATAAATGAAAACGAACGCCCTGCTCCACAAACTGAACACACCAATTATTCATATTGCTTTTGATGTGTGTTTTTTTATATCAAAAACTGTTTTATAAAATCCAGCAACAGCTATCGTGAAACGTTAAATGGAAAGCATTACAAAGGCAAAAAAATTCAAAGGAAATTAAGCGATAAAGTAGCATAAAAAAAAACCCCAATATCCCAATGGACAATTATTGTTTTGCGTTCGTCAAATGAAAATAAATTTGTCAAAGATTTCACCTCAAGCAATACAAATAAAATTTGTTCTGAAGCATCAGCGTCTTCCATTTTTGAAAGTTGACATTTCCTTCACCGATCTTCATCGGTTCGTTTTTTCTTCTTTTTCTTAGTGGGGTGGGGAGGGGGGGGGGGAGGCGTTCTTATTGTGTGTACTGCAATTTCGCAGGAATTATTCAAATATGAGGACAGTTTTCAAACGTGCTCAGACTTTTCATTCCCTGTCTGCTTTTCCTACATACAACCCCTTTACTTACAAAAAGATGAAATGCTCGTAAAAATCTAATATCAGTAGATATTTCATATTAATAGTAGGTTTTTGAATGAGAGTGGGTGCATGGAATTTCGACTATGTCTTCAGTAAAAATGCAGGATAAAGGAAAAATCGAAATGATAGAGGTAAATATGAATTTCTGTTGCGAAAGCAAAGTGTTATAGAATTTCAGCAGAGAGTGCTACTGAATATATTTTAGTTATCTTTTGCGAATGATTGATGTCGGTTAAAAAAAAAACAGCAGTTTTTTGTAGCCATTGTTTCTACCAAAATATTTTTGGCATTTATTGTTTTATTTCTCTATGCTTTCTCTCTTATTGATTGGGTTTCCTGTTTCCTTTTCCATTAGGCCCGGCCTTTTGAGTATCGGTTAATATTATAACACTGGAAGTCAGTCTAAGTTGATTAATAATCAAAAAGGAAATTAAAGTTCATTGGATCACCTATCCATAGAAGTTACGGAAGTTTTAACCTTTCGAATTTTCTCCCCTCTTTGTGACTCCAATAACCTATGACCAATATCAATACTCATCTGCCAATAAAATTATTTGTGAACTATATTTCGGAAGATATTATCATATACAGTAGTATTTTATAAAATCATATATGAAAGAAAAATCTTAGTTCAGTCATACAATTGAGTGTTAGAATTTAAAAAAACAGGCACTTTGAGTAATATCAAAATTTCGCCTTTCTGCCCTTTTTGCTTTATATAACAAAAGTTAGGAATTGCTTTATTTTTCTTAATATATATCATCAGTTTCCTGAATACATTAATCTTTCAGGTATTTAATCACAATCAATTAGTAAATTGTTTATGAGGGATGATATTATTTCACTGTTTGCTATGTGCGTTTTGGGTAGTTAAAAGATAGAGCTGATTTTGATATGTTGATTGGTAAATATGAACTCGTTGTAAGCTGGGTTACATCAGATTATTTTTCTTATTTAACTTAGAATAACTATGTTTAGCCAAGAGCTGTTGCTCAGCGAGTGCATGTTACAATGAAAAAGGAATACAACTTGACCATAAAGGAACAAACTTTACAACCTAGAAGCACAAAAGGTGGGCTACCTTTTTGACAAACAACAGAATACGGATTCAGACAAGAGTTAGAGAACTGAAAGCCTATGTATGCTCCACACTTACCTATGGCTCAGAGACGTGTATATTAAACAAGAACTTGAAAAATAGAATAAATGCAGCTGAATTATAGTTTACAGAAGATTGTTGGAGATTCCATGGATGGAGAGACTAACAAATTAGGAGGTATTGAGAAGAAGGACTCAGAGAGATCACTTCTAAAAGTGATTAGGAGGGGAATATGGAATTTCTGGGATATGTAATAAGAAGAAAATAGATCAAGCTTTTGAACCTCACGGGAAAGATAGTGGGGAGAAGAGCTAGAGGATGGCAAAGGAAATAGCTTCTGGATAGCTTACTGATGATGTACATGAGAATGTAACACCTGGACAATTTATACAGAGAGCTGGAGACAGGACCTGGTAGATGCATTGGCAGCCCACGTTGACGACATGGCATGTAGGTAAGGTACCCTTAAATCTGCACTTATTGTCAAAAGGAGACGACGACATATTTGACTGATGTGCTTGACAGCAAGCAGAGTATTGAGAAATTTCACCTTCTTCATTCCTCTTTTCCTGAAGGTAAACTAACTAGTTTAGCTTCTCAGTACCGTGAAATTAAAAAAAAAAAAAAAAACTTACTGGACCTTAATGCTTATGGATGTGTAAACCCAAATGATGGTTTTTCGTTGTTTTTTATAAGTATAACTGATTTCATAACTCACAAATTGTTTGTTATTTTCCGCAAGTTAGCAAGTATAGGTTCTTTTTTAAATTTGTTAAGAACTAGTAATGTTACTCCATTATGTAAATATGTTTGTGGTAGTTTAAGTCCAACTGATTACCGCCCAATTTCCATAACTCCCATATTATCTAATGTTTTTTGAAGATCTTTTTGCAAAACTTTTAAATATGTGGGCTGAAGGTAATCATCTATTCCCTAGTTTACAATTTGGTTTTCGTAAACGCCTTGGAGCTTGTGATGCCCTTCTTATAATCTCCAAAATATTACAGAAATCTTTTGACTGTGGGCAGGAAGTTTGTATAATTAGCCTTGATTTTAGTGCTTCCTTTGACCGTGTTAATCATGTGGCATTTGTTTTCAACGAGTAGGTGGGTCTCTTCTTAGAATCATAATAGAATTTCCAAGAAATATAATATAAAGAGTATTTCTGGGCACCCTATTGACTATAGGAATGTAATATCTGGTTTTCCCGGGGTAGAGTTACCGGACCATTACTTTTCATACTATATATACGCGATATATGTCTTAGCCTAGAAAATAAGCTCATTGTATATGCAGATGATGCTATCTACTTTACATCAATTCTATATCCTGAATGTAGATCTATGGTTTCTGAATCCCTTATTAGAAATGTAGCTATAATTATTGTATGGTGCAAAATATGGGGCATGTAGTTGAACCCTAACAAAACATAAAGTACGATTGTAAGTAGGTTGAGAACAATGGTTCCCCAACACCCAGTTCTTTGCGTTGATAATGTCGTTTACTACATACGAATCATTTAAAAATCTAAGAGTTAATTTTGATTGTAAATATATTCTTTGTAGGAACACATTCGGTCTATTTTTTTCTTTCTTCCTCTGGCTACTACTGTATATTGACTAGTTTAAATGTTTTTTTATTGTTTTTTTTTTTTGAGAAAGTCATAGATTTTCAGTACTCACTCAATCAATCCTGCAAAAAATTTCTTATTCTTATATTCTACCTTATTTCGAGATTTTTCTCCTGTCTGGTCTTCAGTTGCTGATTCTTATCTTAATTTATTGCATAAAACTTGTGGAATTCGGAAATACTTACTCCTGATCTGGATAATAATCTCTATAACCGTCGATCAGTTGGCTCTTTTTGCATGATACATAAGAGTTTTCATAAATCTGACCAGTCTTTGCGTTCGGATCATGCAAGATTGTATCCCTCTGTATCTAGTACTAAAGATATAGTTAATTCGAATATTTTTTCCTTCTCCATACTTAGGATCAACTCTACACAATATCCTAGAAGTTTTATTACAGCTGTTAAAGTAGCGTGGGGTTGAATCGAAGGAACTTCAGAGTTCGTATATGACAAATCTATTTTAACATTGTTACTGATCTTAAAATAATTGTATATCTTATTCATTACCTCTCATATATAGTTTATTTATTTCTTTATTTCCTTCCTTTACTAGGCTACTTTCCCTGTTAGAGTCCTTTAATTTCCACACTCATTCTGATATGAATGAAACAAAAAGTCTTTTTCGTTCTTTCACGGACTACTACTGTATATCTAGTCCTCTTTTGACTAGTTTAAATTTTGTTTCTTATTCTACTTTTAGAATAATATATTTCTAGGTCTCATTATTATTATTATTATTATTATTATTATTATTATTATTATTATTATTATTATTATATTGGCGAGCAGTTAGGTTGTAACTGAAAGACTCTCGTGAATGCAACTGAACTTTATTTAGGTGTACTTTGAGTATTTATACACTCTGTTCCAGTTAAAAACGGCCCAAAAAATCAAACACAATGGTAAAGGAAAATACATGAAAAGAATGGTTATCAGTAAGAGGGGAGAGGGAAAACATCAATATAAAAAAATAAGAAATACCGTTACAATGTACGAGCATGTGTGATACACGAGGGGTTCATGGCTTCCCCCCTAAAAAAGACATACGTGAAATAGCGCACCCTGCTCTTGAGCGGTGTACTATAGGCGGGTCATCTGGCAGGAGATATGCAGGTTTTAGGCAATCAATGGAGACCAAGTCTTTTTTGCCAGCATGTTGAGGAGGACTGCTTTCGGCGTACGACAGATAACGAAGAAAGGACCCGTGTCAGGGGCGTTAATGGTGGCTTGGTAGTGTCGTTGTGCAGGAAAATATACATTGATGAATGCAGACCTGTCTGTATGTGTTGCTTAGCTAGGAGCTTATAAGTCAGTTGGCATGGAGTTAATCTTCCCACTACGTGACGTAGGCGCTGGAGATTGTCGGAGGTGGTTGCAGAGAGAAAAAATGTGGTAGGAACAACCAACGGGTCGTTATGGTGACCTGTTGGTCGTCCCTACCAAATTTCAGCTGCCAAGACATCCAGGATATTTTTAGGAATGGGCCTTAGTCCCAAGAGCACCTAGAGAACCTGGATAAAACAGTTGGAGTCGTTGCAGCAGGACATCAAAGCTGCTTTGAGGGTACGTTGAAAACATTCAACCCTACTGTTGGCAGTAGGGTTACATGCAGTTGTCTGGTCAAGAGTGATGCACCGAGAGATGCCCTAATGATGTCCACAATTGAGAGGTGAAACTGGTACCCCTGTTGGAAGTAATATGCTCAGGGATACCAAATCTCACTATCCATCCTGAGAGTAAGGCTAATGTATATAAGGCGGACATTGCATTTTCCATAGGAAGAGCTTCAGGCCAACGAATGGAGCGGTCGATGATGGTAAACAGGTAACGGTGTCCTAGTGATGTAGGTAGGGGACCTAAAACATCGACGTGAACATGGAGAAAGCGGCAATGAGGTTGATGAAAGGTGCCTACTCCTGAATTTATGTGTCGTTATACATTTGAGGTTTGGCAGGAAGTACAGACGCGGACCCATACCTTAGCATCCATAGTAATGCCATGAGATATGAACTTTGTCTTCAGTAGCTATGCAGTAAAACGGCCCAAGGGATATGAAAGGCCATAAATGAAATCAAACACCTGTCGGTGCATGGAAGAAGGTTTTCACGGTCTAGGTTTACCAGTACTGACATCACATAGGAGGGTGGCAATAGAGTCATCGAGAGGGACTTCCTTCCAATGCATGGAGGGATGTGCAGGATGTCCTACATGCTTGGTACTCTGGATCTTTTTGTTGGGTTTCTGTCAAGACATTGTAATTCAATCCCAGGTAAATTGCGACCATTGTGTTTCTTGACCGGTCATCGGCTACGGGACTCCTTTTCCTAGGGACGTGCTGAAGAATACAATTGTATTTAGCCACGGCAGAGAGATGTTGGCGTTGACGGGCGGACCAGGTGACGGACTGTCGAGTGAAGGCGTGCGTCAGAAGCATGTGCAAATAAGGAAGGGCATATCTTCCAAGAAGTGGTGTAAGTTATGGATAGCCATATGCACTGCCAGCATTCCGCAGTCGAAGGTAGAGTAGCCAGATTCTGCCTTGGACAGTTTTCTACTGAAGAAGGCCAATGGGCAGGGCCAAACATTGACCACCTGCTCAAGGAAAGCCCCAATAGCGACGTTCCCTGCATTGGTAGAGGAGAGATGCATGTGGCACGGGTAAAGTGAGAGCAGCAGCAGTTGATAGGGCATTCTTTGTGTTGCAGAAGACCGCTTCTTGAAGGGGACCCCACTTGAGATCTTTTGGATTTCCCTTGGGGGAGGCATAGGGGGGCAAGAGTGAGGGTGATGGATGGCAGGAAGCGGTGATAATAGCTGATCATGCTAAAGTATTATTGCAGTGCTTTGACGATCAAATGCTTGGGGAAGCTCTGAACGGTTGCTACCTTCTCACGGAAGGGGTGAACTCCTTCAAGATTGATGCGGTGCCCTAAGAATGATACTTCATTGGTGCCAATGGGACACTTGTAGTACTGGACTGCAAGGGTGTTGTGTTGTAAGCGGTCGAGCACGTTGCGTAGATGACGGAAGTGTTCCTCTTTGGAGGAAGAGAGCACAAGTATGTCGTATGTAACACACATAGAACGGGGGTCCCCCGAAGATACTGTCCATGAGACGTTGAAAAGAGGCCCCAGCATTATGAAGGCCAAAACCGGAGTAATTGAAGGTGTATGTACACACGGGGGTTGGTGATGGAGGACTTGAGGATGTCTTCTGGGTTCTTGGGCTCCTGATAATACCCCTTCAGGAGGTCTAGCGTGGAGAAAACCTTCAGTTTGTGCAAGTATGAGGTCAAATCGGCATTGTTTGGGACTGAGTAGTGATCTGGTTCTGTCTGCATGTTCAGGCGCTTGTAATTCCCACATGGACATAGAGAGCCATCTTTCTTCAGGATAATGTGTAAGGGTGATGACCATGGGCTTGAGGCGTTTTGGCAAAGGCCCATTTCTTCCATTTAGGTGAACGTTTGTTTGGTAGTTGCCAAACAATCCAGTGCCTGACGTCTGAATCTGGCAAACACTTGGGGGCCCGTCGTCTTGATATGGGGATGATTACCATGTTTTGCGGGAACTGTGGGAATTTGACGAAGTTCTGAACGGAATACTTCCGGGTATGATGTGAGGAGGTGAGCTCAGGCATCCATGAGTAAGCTGATGTGGAGAGCAAAGCCAGAGGGGCCAGGTTGGAGAGGCAATGGGGAGTATGAAGCTGCGTTGACTAACCGTCGGTGAGCTACGTTGACCAGGAGGTGGAAATGTAAGAGGAAGTCTGCACCAAGGATTAGCAATGTGACGTTAGCAACGAGAAGCTTCCAAACATATCTGGCGCTTCCAAACTATAATGTGAGGGTCTCATAGCTGTGGGTGGGTATCGCTGGTCTGTTGGCAGCTACCAAGACTAGAAAACAATGGTTTGATTTTGGAGTGTCCTCCTAGAAGAGCTGCTTACCATAGCTAAAGAGTTTTCTCTACCCTTGCCAAGAGGAAAGTGCCCTCTGAACAATTAGTGCAGCAACCCCTTGAGTGAAGAAGAATTGTTTGGTAGTCTGTATTGTAATATGTATGAGGACAGATGAGAATATGTAAAGAATAGGCCAGACTATTCAGTGTGTGTGTGTAGGCAAAGGGAAAATGAACCGTAACCATAGAGAAGGATCCACTGTAGTACTATCTGACAAGTCAAAATACCCCATAACTCTCTAGCGGTAGCATCTATTGGAATGCTGTTACTGTTCTTATAATATCTTACTTTAATTGTTCATCACCTCTCTTGTAGTTGATTTTTTCCTTTTTTCGCTTCCTCGCTAGGCTAGTTTTCCCTGTTGGAGCCCTTGGTCTTATACCATGCTGCCTTTTCAACTATGATTGTAGCTTAAATAATAATAATAATAATAATAATAATAATAATAATAATAATAATAATAATAATATATGCATTTTATTGATATAAACCTTTTGCATTAGCCATTGGTAATATGTTTTTTCTTTTGTTATAACTAACCAAACTGTTTGATGTAGAATCAAGATTATGCAACAATTGACCACATATCTAGGACTACAAAAGGCAATGGTATAAACTAAATTTTGATAACTTTGGTAAAATAGTTACCAATTGCAGCAAAGCAAGTAATAGTGACACTTAAGATGCTGCAATTCACAATTAGTGATATCGATATGATAGTGTCAGAATTAAAAAAAAAGGTGATATGAAGTTTCCCAATTACCCATAACAGCTGAATTAGAAATATTATGAATAAGTACTTTGTAATAAATAAACAAAATAGGTTGTATACTTTGTATGAAATGTAATGACTTTTACTTAATTTATATTCTTTCAAATATCATCTTTCTGATTAATTTAAAGATTACTTCTAATGTCACTTTGTGACCTTGCATCGAAAGAGAACTGTCCTGTAAAATATCTTTTAAAAGAATACAGTTGCGTTTTCAAAATTTCCTCCTGAATTATGAAGATTCTTTCTCATAACAAATCAATTAATATTAGATTGAAACTTTTATGTTCAAACCCACTAGGCATTGTCTCTCTAGGCAAAAACAATAGGTAGTGAGAAGCCTACTAAAACAAAACATTGCTTATTGTATTCCGTGTGTGAGATGGCTGTTAGGTAGGAGCAGAGGCGAGACGAATGCAACTGAATCTATTCAAGAAGACAACGAGCTTATATGAGGATAGTTAAGAACAAGAATGACAAAAAATGAAAATAGTACAAGACATGCGATAGCACGTTTAAACATTTATATTATCAGTGCGAGGGATAAAAAAGGCAATACCGTTACAGTGTACGAGCGTGTATTGCAACACGAGCGATCCAACAAAAACAATAGCGTTCTTGCAACTTTAATTGCGGCAAAATAGTGCCATGTCATCCAAAGACGCTTTTGAAAGTGCATTGGCCTCCCTTTTTATAACTGATATATCTAAGAATAATTGACAATATCAATTTGGACCCTGACCTCACGAGCTTTTTATTTCATTTCATTCGCGAGAAATTTCAGAATTTAGTAGGTAAGTCGTTCTTTATTGCAGCTTAATCTCTCTCTCTCTCTCTCTCTCTCTCTCTCTCTCTCTCTCTCTCTCTCTCTCTCTCTCTCTCTCTCGCACTCAACGACTCTACGTACTTGCGTGAGTGTACGTTCAATCCAGTAGGAATATCAGCCTTTCGTTGTTATGTTTTTATTGCCAGTTTTATGATTATGGGATTTTCCTTAACAATGGAATGCTGAAACCTTCACACTGTGGAATGATTCCATTAACTCCCTTTTGCTAGTTCTATAGTGCTTTTGAATGGTGCAGTGCATAAGCATTAACAACATTTATTACAGACACACAGCGTAGAAATACCACCAAAATAAAACAGTTAACATACTCAAAACATTTTCATTGTTTACTAAGAGACATTGGATGACCTCGCTCTCTATATATACTTGAATAAGAAATAAGGATTTTCTGCAGCAGATTTCAAGATGCATGCAGTATTATATTAGTCATTTCTGTTGTTTAAAAAAGGAAAAATTTTACCATCATGACTCTTCTCTCATGCCATTATATGTGAATTGGACTATAAAGAGTATTTGCATGAGTGCATATGAAGGCTGTGTATATGCTTCTACACACGCAAACACACACTACATACACACACACGGACACACAAACACACACACACACACACACATATATATATATATATATATATATATATATATATATATATATATATATATATATATATATATATATATATGGAAAGTTTACATTATATGCTACCGCTAACATATTCTCATTCTTTAAAGGCACCTTGTTATTATCGGAATAAAATACATTTTTATCACTCTGTAGAGACTTGTCATTTAAAACCTTGGGGTATTTTAATTTAGTTCCTACATCATGAATTTTACCGATGTCTGCATCTATAAATTTGGAACTGCTAATTCTTAGATCCCTTATAAGTGCATTACAAAACGAGATGTCTACGCTGATTTGATAATCCTAATAATAATGGATATGGGAATAAACGTTGACGGAGATTGATGAGGTCACATTTTATTACAAAATTTATCATCTACTTAATTTTTCCTGAAACTTTCGAAAACTTTTGGGATTTTCAGGTCGACTTGGTGTTAGATTTCGATTCCAAACACTAGTTGTATCAACTCGATACGTCTCCAGTAAATATAAAAGCAAAGTCTCTATCTTTCCTATGCATCATCATGTCTAAAATTGATGACATATAATTATTTTCTTCCTCAAGAGTGAACTTTATGAAATTAGCTTTGCCCCCAAAAATATTCAAATTCTCATAATTAGGTTAAACATAAAATGTATCAATATATCGATAACAAAGAACCCCTTTAGATATTGCTGACAACATTTTAACTTCGTAGAATTCCATGTAAAGGTTGCTGAGTATCTGCAATAGAACTGCATCATCTGCTATTTTTTACCGATCTTAATTAGCTTACCTTAGTAAAATTATAGATGATGAGTAACATAGCACAGTTACTGGCAGAACGCTCTACTGACGAAAGAGGAAAAATGCGACCAATTAAAAAAGCTCAACTGCAAAATCAATGCTTCTGAGGCAACGATTAATAATAATAATAATAATAATAATAATAATAATAATAATAATAATAATAATAATAATAATAATAATAATAATAATAATAATAACAATAATAATAATAATAATAATAATCGAAAAAAATATTCTAATTTCGTATTTACAAAAGGAGAAGGAAACCCATATCCTCCCAAGAAACTTCTTCAAATATAGATTTCATATCAGAAAAATGGTGACGTGTTAATAAAATGATAATATATCTCTGACGATGATTTCGTTATTCCAAGACATCGTCAAAACGGAAAAGTAGGACAGAGGTTCCATTATATAGATTCCATTTCTCTAAAGATGTGTGGTAGAGAGAGAGAGAGAGAGAGAGAGAGAGAGAGAGAGAGAGAGAGAGAGAGAGAGAGAGAGAGAGAGAGAGAGAGAGAGAAAGTTCATACCTATATATTACAATTTCATTACTTTAGATAGATGTTACGACAGCTATCGATGCTTCAATATAGTATTAGTTGTAACTGTAATAAACTACTTTTATCGTTTTTTAATATATCGTGCAGATGTATTTCTAGATAAATAGATTAAGTTTACGTAGTCTATGGCCGATACCTTAATTATCATCAAGACTTTCTTTTATTAAGCTGGTCTCTCCATTACATTTATTTATAACAATTTATTAGAGAGAACCAATTTCTTAACACCTACCTAATCTATTTTATGACGTTTTCTCCAATAACAATAAACGTTATGCTGATATCTTCGGTGTAATTTATATATATATATATATATATATATATATATATATATATATATATATATATATATATATATATGTATGTATACATATATATATATATATATATATATATATATATATATATATATATATATATATATATATATATATATATATATATATATATTAAATTTGATTCTCTTTTCAAGAAATTTCTCTGTTTCATAAACAAAGCATTCGTCGTGTGAATCACAGAGAAAGCATCCCAGTGAGGATAGGTTATAAGGAAATAGCAAATTAACTATACATGAGAAGTAATGAATAAATAAGATGAAATATTTTAGGATCAGTAACAACGTTAAAGACGAGACTTATGTCAACCTGTTCAACATAAAACATTTCCAAAAGATTTTAATTTATGACTTTACACTTATCAAACCACCAAAATAAGATCATTCAACAATACGCCAGGGCGGAAAAAGGAAAACTTTTAGAATATTGTACTACCCTCCTGGCTACTACAGTGGTAAAGTGCTCGCTTAGCATTCACATGGTAGCAAATTGATCCCCGCCCTGGCCCGTGAGCTTAAGCTGATTACTGAGGAGGCCACTGCTGTGCTATTTGGGTATCACCGTGGGGGATTGCGCTTGCCCGGCTGATGTTCTGGTGAGCCTTTGTTCTTATGAAACTGGAAGTGAAACCAAACACCTTTAACCGTCATTGTGCTTCATGATGGAGAGGGCAAGACTGCATAACTAGTATTACGTAAAGGATGGTACAGCCTAGGAAGACCTGAATTCCATGGATGATCTGAATCAAAAGAATTGTTATGCAATATGCATAAAGACCTAACTGAATGACGCTATTAGAGATTAGCATCCGGGCAAGAAATAAGGACTTTAATAGATCGCAAGTTTTTGTCCAACAAATTAAGATGAGAGTTAGCAGCTGACGACCTGACAGAAGAACCATACTTGAACGAGGTAGAATGAAAGCACTAAAGAATTTCCTCAGGGTGAACTGATCATCCGATAAACTGATCATCGAAAATCTTAAAAGACTTTCTCAATAATCCAATTTTTCATGTAAATGAAGAAATAGGCAATATACTTTCTCATATGTAAATTTACAATCAATAATCACCCCTAGAATTTTAAATTGGTTGGATATTGTTAATGATAAATTGCCAAGGCAAAGATTTATTTAATCCTAGCATCCTTCTCCAGGGAGAAAATGTTAAAGAGTTGTGGTAAACTTTTTGTCTAAAAATAATTCTTATCTTTGAATACAGGAAAAAGAGATGGGATCGTTATTATGCTCTCCAATAGTCTACCTAACAAGAAAAGGTCTGTGGTTCACAAATACGTCTATCCGACACTACTGCTAACAGGAAAAGGAGTTTAGCCCTGAAGTCTTTAATAGGAAGCGTTTCCAAATGGTCGAAATCCAAACATATATATATATATATATATATATATATATATATATATATATATATATATATATATATATATATGTGTGTGTGTGTGTGTGTGTGTATATATATATATATATATATATATATATATATATATATATATAGAGAGAGAGAGAGAGAGAGAGAGAGAGAGAGAGAGAGAGAGAGAGAGAGAGAGAGAGAGAGAGATCGCTGCCTAAAGTCTATTAAATGTAACTCTTCTCTTCGTATTCGCATGGTCTGCTATTCAGGCTATTAGCTAAATTAATTAGTGCAACCAATGTCCGGGATGGAGTCAGGAGTCTGAAATGCTCGCCTGGCCTCCAAAACGTATGTAGAATGAATACTCCTAATAATCGCCGGATTCCTCTGTTGCTCTAAACCAAATAAAGAACAGTTCACAATAGGCTTTTTCTTCTGCCCACACAATTTTAAAGGTCACACTAAGAAAGATTGCGGTGGTTTTAACCAAAGGAAAAGGCTGTTAACGAAAATATACTAATTGGAAACTAAGATGGGATACTGTGAAGTTCTACTTCCAAAATTCAAACTTTTTTTCAACATATACACGTTTCGTAAAATGCAATATATTATCAATAGCAGTGACTAAGAAATTTGATAGATAACGGTTATCCAATCACATTTTTTTTATCCTCTCTCTCTCTCCCTCTCTCTCTCTCTCTCTCTCTCTCTCTCTCTCTCTCTCTCTCTCTCTCTCTCTCTCTTGGATCTCATCTATTACATTCTGCAGTTTTTCATAGTATTCATCTTTACTTTCTTCAGGGGAATCGTTTGTTGGATCTTAGCAAGTTATAATACTCATATTGCACTGCTTTAATATAAACTTTGCAAGTAACAATCTACTATTTACAGCTCTCCACTCATCTAAAACGTTTTTGCTCTAGGTGTCATCATGATCATAAGTCCTATTCCATCTGTTTTTCCTGACAACGCCACTCACTACGCCGTGATAAATCTTTTTCCAGGATGACAGCTAATTCATTATGGATTATGGGAGATAGAATGCGTACACAGAGATAAAAACCAACTGTGATTTCTGTTCCCAGTAGATTACCGGTGCACTGCTTGTTACTTAAAAAGGGCAATTGGAATGAAGTCCACAGGCTCTAATACCGGTAAATAATGACAGAATCTTCAATACTTTAAAATCTATATAAGTCAACCTGGCGAAAAAAAAGTTTATAAGCAGCCTATCTGAATAAG
>NC_090728.1:25644203-25651703 GCF_036898095.1 Palaemon carinicauda | reverse complement strand
CTGGTTTTCCCTGGGTAGAGTTACCGGCCCATTACTTTTCATACTATATATACGCGATATATGGCTTGGCCTAGAAAATAAGCTCATTGTATATGCAGATGATGCTATCCACTTTACATCAATTCCATATCCTGAATGTAGACCTATGGCTGCTGAATCCCTTATTAGAGATCTAGCTAAAATTATTGCACGGTGCAAATTACTAGGCATGAAATTAAACTCTAACAAAACACAAAGTATGATTGCAAGTAGGTTGAGAACGGTGGTTCCCCAATATCCATTTTTTTGCATTGACAATGTCTTTTATTATATAAAATTCATTTAAAAATCTAAGTGTGAATTTTGATTGCAAATATAATCTTTGGAGGAACATATTCAGTCTGTTTCTTTTTAGAAAGTCTTTTTAGATTTCCACTGCTCAATCAATCCTGCAGAACTTTTTTGTTTATTATATTCTACCTTATTTCGAGTATTTTTCTCCTGTCAGTTCTTCAGTTGCTGATTCTCATCTTAATTTATTGGACAAAATTTGTGGTCTACCGAATTACTTACTCCTGATCAGGAGATTAATCTCAGTTCAGTTAGCTCTTTTTGCATGATGCATAAGAGTTTTCATAAATCTGACCACCCTTTGCATTCGGATTGTGACGGGCCGAGAGAAGTTTGTGACTCAAAGACAGTAAGAAGGCAACTGAGTGAGTTTATTATAGAACACTCTCCTTTATATACAAAAGCTCAAAGCAACAAGATATTTCATGTTAAAAAACAGACAGCATTACAGATGAGAAAAGCAGACATGTTTATTCAGGTTCTTTTTAGTGCGAGGGAAGAGCGAAGATACAAGCATAATATATACACAAAATGAACTATGTACAATCGTGTGACACACGGTTGGTACATGGCTCCCACCCCTAAAAATGACATACTGTACATGTTAAATAGGGCACCCTGATCTAGAGAGGCGAACTGTAGGCGGGTCATCTAACAGGAGATAAGCAGGTTTTAGACGATCAATGGAGACTCAGTCTTCTTTGACACGAATGTTTAGTAGGAATGCTTTCGGACTGTGTCGGATCACAAGGAAAGGGCCCGTGTAAGGGGGTATTAGCGGTGGCTTGCTGGTGTCGCTGCGCAGGAAGACGTGCATTGCAGACTGCAAGTCTGTTGGTATGTGATACTTCGCTGGGGGATTGTAAGTCTGGTGGCATGGAGTAAATTTTCCCACGACGTGATGTATACGCTGGAGATCGTCGGAGGAGGTTCTAGAAAGAAAAAATTCGGCAGGGACGACCAACGGGTCGCCATACACCATTTCAGCTGCCGAGACATCGAGAGCGTCTTTAGGAGTGGTCCTTAGTCTCAGGAGGACCCAGGGAAGCTGAGTTAACCAGTTGGAATCCTTGCAGCGGGACATCAAAGCTGCTTTGAGGGTGCAATGAAAACGTTCAACCATTCTATTGGCAGCGGAGTTGTAGGCTATTGTCTGATGTAGGGTGATACCCAGGAGATTCGCTAATGATGTCCAGAATTGAGAGGTGAAAGTGGTACCCCTGTCAGAAGTAATATGCTCAGGGATACCAAATCTTGCAATCCATCCTGAGAGTAAGGCAGATGTATATGAGGCAGACGTTGCAGTTTCCATGCGAATGGCTTCAGGCCAACGAGTGGAGCAGTCGATGACGGTAAACAGGTAACGATGTCCTTGTGATGTGGGTAGGGGGCATACAACGTCGACGAGAATATGTGCGAAACGACGCTGTGGTTGAGGAAAGGTGCCCACCCCTGAATCCATGTGTCGATGTACTTTGAAAGTTTGGCAAGAAGTACAAGCGCGAACCCAATCCTTAGCATCCTTAGAAATGCCGTGCCAAATGAACTTCCCCTTCAGCAGCTGTGCAGTAGAACGGGACGAGGTGCATGGGAGCAGGAATCCAAGGTCGCAGTCTACCAGTGCTGACGTCACAGAGGAGGGTGGTGTTGGAGTCTTCGAGGGGGAAGTCTTCCCAACGGAGGGACGTGCAGGATGTCCTACATGCTTGATACTCTGGATCCTGTCATTGGGCTTCAGCTAGGGCATTGTAATCCCAGTTGAACAGCAGCCAAAGTGTTTCTTGACAGGGCATCGGCAACTGGATTCATTCTCCCAGGGACGTATTGAAAGGTGCAATTGTATTCAGCCACGGCGGAGAGATGTCATCGTTGCCGGGCGGACCAGGCGTCAGACTGTTGAGTGAAGGCGTGCACCAGAGGCATGTGGTCTGTGCGAATGACAAAGGGCGTACCTTTTAAGAAATGGCGAAAGTGACGGACAGCCTAGTGCACCACCAGCAATTCGCGATCGAAGGTAAAATAACCAGATTCTGCCTTGGACAGTTTTCTGCTGATGGAGGCCAATGGGCGGGGCGAGCCGTTGTCCACCTGTTCGAGTACTGAACCAATAGCGACGTCGCTGTCATCGGTGGAGAGAAGGAGAGGGGCATGTAGGATAGGAAAAGTGAGAGCCGCAGCAGTTGATAGGGCCTTCTTTGCATTGCAGAAGGCACCTTCTTGAAGGGGACCCCACTTCAGGTCATTTTGCTTGCCCTTGAGGGAGGCGTAGAGGGGAGCAAGAGTGGCGGCAATGGCTGGCAGAAAATGGTGATAATAGTTGATCATGCCCAAGAATTCCTGCAGAGCTCTGATGGTCGAGGGCACGGGGAACTCCTGAACGGCTGCTACCTTCTCAGGGAGGGGATGGACTCCTTCAGGAGTGATGCAGAGCTATAAGAATGACACTTCGTTGTTGCCAAAGGTACACTTGTCATACCGGACTACAAGGCCGTTTTGTTGCAGGCGGTCGAACACGATGCGCAAGTGACGGAGGTGTTCCTCTTTTGAAGAGGAGAACGCAAGTATGTTGTCCACATACCATACACAGAAAGGGAGGTCTCTAAGATGCCATCCATGAGACGTTGGCCAAAAAAGGAGTAATTGAATGTGTATGTACTAAACGGAGTGGTGATGGCAGTCTTGGGGATTTCTTCTGGGTTTATAGTCACCTGATAATACCCCTTCAGGAGGTCGAGCGTAGAGAAAACCTTCGCTTTGAGCAGGTAGGAGGTCACGTCGGCCATGTTTGGGAGGGGGTAGTGATCCGGTCCTGTTTTCATGTTCAGGCGCCTGTAATCCCCGCACGGACGGATTGAGCCGTCTTTCTTCAAAACGATGTGTAAGGGTGACGACCATGGGATGGAGGCCTTTTGGCAAAGGCCCATTTCCTCCATTTCGGCGAACGTTTGTTTGGCGGCTGTCAATTGTTCCGGTGCCAGACATCTGAATTTTGAAAAGAATGGGGGTCCCGTCGCCTTGATATGGTGATAAATACCGTGCTTAGCAGGAACCGTGGGCATTTGGCGAAGTTCTGGACGGAAAACCTCCGGGTACGACGTGAGGAGGTGGGCGTAGGCATCCGTGGTTGCGCTGATGTGGAGAGCGAGGTTGGAGGGGGCGGGTTGAAGAGGTGTCGACAAGTACGAGTCTGCGTTGACCAATCGTCGGTGGGTGACATCGACCAGAAGGTGGAAATGAGAAAGGAAATCCGCACCGAGGATTGGCAATGTGACGTCAGCAACGAGAAACTTCCAATTAAATATACCATTTCCAAACGATAATGTGAAGTTCTCGTAACCGTAGGTGGGTATCGCAGATCTATTGGTATCTACCAAGCGGACGTTGGCATACGTAGACAGCCTACGTCGTGTCCTGAAGAGTTCCTTTGTCAAAAGAGAACGACAAGCACCCGTGTCTACCAAAAATCGCACGCCCGTCCCTTCATCATGTATAAAGAAAAGATTAGAAACACGGGAGGCCACCGCCACGAGCGATGGCCTACTTACACGTTTTTTGTCCACTGACAATCCTTGGCACATTTCTTCGTGGTTGCCCCGAATCTGAAGTGGTAGTAGCAAAACTGTGGCGGATGGGAGGTAGTAAGTAGCTGTAAAAGTCCTTGGTTGGGGCGCGAGCGAGTGGTGGGTGGTGGGTGGCTTTGTCGCCGCTTCGGCACGTCACGGGGTAGGCGTGTATGTCCTGCGGCATTCACTTCAGCTTTGGTTGACTTTGAATAAGCGTGCTCTTTGTCATGGGTGGAGGTGTTGATGGAGGTTTTGAAGTGGCTGTCCATAAGGGCGTCGGCTTTGGTCATCAAGTCCTTTATGGGTAAACTATCGACATCGGGTATGGCAGCGCGTATAGGTCCGGGTAAACGGCGTATCAAAAGGGCACGAAGTAGATTCACCTCATGAGAAGAGCCGTCTGCGGCAGGTTGAAGGCGAGCGATACTGGTCATTTCCCTGGCGGCAAGCGAAGCCCTTTGGTCCCCCAACGGTTGTTGCGAGAGCTGAAAAAGCTTTGCTATACGGGCGGCTGGCGACGGTGAGAACTGATGCATAAAATATGTTTTGAGGGCGTCATATGCTATTGGGGTGTCTCCTTGTTCACAAAACCAGTCGGATATTTCCAGGAAGGTGTCCTCGGGTATCGCCGCGAGAACATAATCTGCTTTGGTGGTTGAGCGAGTCACGCCCTTGATGCGAAACTGGACTTCTGCGTGCTGAAACCAAGCAAACGCCTCTCCGCTGGCGAACGATGAAAGTTTAAATGGGGCAGCCGCAGCGCCAACTTCTGTAGAGTCCGCCATAGTACCAACGATTGCGGGGCGAGGGGGGGAGGAAGGCAGGAGGACTGACTCGACTTCCGAGGTCACCAATGTGACTGGCTGAGAGAAGGTTGTGACTCAAAGACAGTATGAAGGCAACTGAGTGAGTTTATTATAGAACACTCTCCTTTTTATACAAAAGCTCAAAGCAACAAGAAATTTCATGTTCAAAAACAGACACTGTTACAGATGAGAAAAGCAGACATGTTTATTCAGGTTCTTTTTAGTGCGAGGGAAGAGTGAAGATACAAGCATAATATATATACAAATTGAACTATTTACGATCGTGTGACACAGGGTTGGTACAGGATCTTCCAAAACTGTATCCCTCTGTATTAATACTACAGACGCAGTTAATACGAACATTCTTGCCTTCTCCATCATTTGGCTCAACACTACACAATATTCAGGAGGATTTATTCCAGCTGTCAAAACAGCGTGGGGTTGAATCGAAGGAATTTCAGAGTTCGTATATCACAAATATATTTTAACATTGTTATTGATCTTGAAATATTTTACATATTTTATTTATCATATCTCATATATAGGTTATCTATTCCATTATTTCCTTCCTTTACTAGGCTACTTTCCTTGTTAGAGTCCTAGGGCATGTAAGATCCTGCATATTTTAGTACCAAGACGACGATTTGAACTGAGAAGGCTAAGTAGTATGCAAATAGAAGTGGTGCCAATAATAATAGGAGCACTACGTACTATAACTAAGTCATTGAAATGGAATCTTGAGAAGGTCGGAGCTTATATAGCCCCAGGACTTGTGTAGAAGTACGTGCTACTTGAGGAAGATGATGAATTCCTAGGAAGCTAGATGTAACCCAAACCCCACACTATATAGAACCAGTCTCTGTTGAGTGATTAAAAAAAAAAAATAACAATAGTAATGTAAGATCGATGTCTTATAAATTAAGATTTTAGTAATGTTAATTCATTGAAGAAATTGCAATAGGATTCAGAGTGAAGACTGAAAATTCACAGATTAAGTAACATTCAAGAGAAGAGAAACAGGTCATATGTGGAACATGAATATTCGAGAAGTGGTTGGAAATCAGACTATATATCACTTTAGTGAGATCGACGTTATTCTATGGACATGAGTCATAGTATAACAATGAAACAATCTCCAATAGATTTAGTAGATTTGAGAACAAAGCTCTCAGAAGGATATTGGGATTTAAATGACAGGGTAGGGATAGAAATGAAACTTTAAGAGATATTACTAGAGTGCCATATGAAGGTGAGATCATGATGAAGGGTAGATGGAGATGGTTTGGGATGCTCTTCGCACTCCCGAAGAGAGATTACTGCACCAAAAGTTCAGCTGGGCTCCAAAAGGCAATAGAGGAGTTGAAAGACCCAGACTTACATGTTGAGGACTATGAAGTGCGAAGTAGGATATGATGAATGGCGAAGTATTGCATTAAAAGCTGGGGAAATCTAACCGAGACCCTTTGCCTCAATAGGCGCAGGAGGAGATTATATATATCTATCTATCTATCTATCTATATATATATATATATATATATATATATATATATATATATATATATATATATATATATATATATATATATATATATATATGATGTGGTACAAATCACTAGATCTACACACATTGAAACATTGATGCATACGCCTATCCAAAGACAGCATGTAAGTCATTGTAAACCTAACCTTAGCATCAACAGAAGCGTTATCAGGGATTCATTTACATCTATAATCTCTTCACTTTGTCATGATTGAGGAAAGAGGCGAAATGAAGATAAAATCTTTCACTAAAATCGTTAAAAGCGTATTTTGATGTCTTTTAATGTTTGGTCTTTTCTTCAGCATCGCTGTAAAATATAGTTATTTTGTAGATATGTAATGTTTATTCCCATATACCCCCAGAATTTAATGGAAATATTCGTATAAATTCCTGAGAAAATTGTTCTTCATAGACATTAAACCTTAGTTCTTTACAGATACTTCATATCTTTTGAAAATAGAATGAAAAAGTGGGACAGAATACATATTATGTATCCAGGGCACTATAAGATATATGATTTTACTACTTTACAAGTGACAAAGCTTGCTTGCCACATTATTGTTATTCCTTTTTTCCATTAAGAAGTGTTTTCTATATCATGCTATTGAAACCTAGATAACCCTATGAAAGTCTGTTCTATATCAAATGAAAAATTCTGAATATATCTACAGTATGGTAATACCCAATTCTATTCAACAGATATTGTCTCGCTCTTACATTTTTCGGTGATCTTCTCTACAGTACATCTACCAGATAGAGTGAATTTATAATTCGAAAAATTGGGATGCGAACGATAGATTGCAATACCTCAAGGTTTGCATAGTCGATTGGTGCGAGTACAAATTCATGTTCTTATGTTTGAATGAATCATCTGTATGGAACTCAGAGGCTAAATCGACCACACATTGCCAAGTTCGTTGTAGTTGGAAAATTGCTCATTTGTATTATTTTATTATGCAATTCTGTGATGTGATTTTGATGATAGCGTGACCTACTTTTTCTATGCATATCATTTTGTCATTGTTTATAAATATTTCTTACTGATGCTTGATTTTGTAATTGTAAACCCATAATTTGTATGCATTTCTTCATCATTCAATGATATAACCTATTCCATAGTAATCATACACAAAAATTTCTTTTATCTATGACTATATTAAAGTATTTAAAGTACAGGGTAATAAAATATATTTCTATTTTGGGAGTTTTGGTTCTTGAATGCCTTTTACAACACCAAAATTAGAACATGTGTACCCAATTT
>NC_090728.1:25616703-25626703 GCF_036898095.1 Palaemon carinicauda | reverse complement strand
TTTGTTTTACTGTTTTAGTTTTTTACGATTTTCCGTTATAAAATCAATAATGTTTTAATACTCTTTTACTATTTTGTTTTAAATTATTGTACAAATTTTAAGAATTTTATATTTACTTTTACAGATTGATAATGAACATTGCAATGTTCGAAACGTCTCTAAATAAATTATGACCAGTTAACTGATGTTTTTTGGACCCTGCTGCACACCAAATATATATATATATATATATATATATATATATATATATATATATATATATATATATATATATATGTGTGTGTGTGTGTGTGTGTGTGTGTGCTTGTATGTGTGTTTGTATGTGTGTTTGTATGGTTTTGTGGGGTTCGTGTGTAGGTACCCATTTCAGTTATCAACTGGATTAAAACATTGCTTAGTCTCGGGCCTGCCATTAATTGGACTCTTCATATTTTAAGAGAATCTTTGTCATTCCATTTTCTTCTACCTGTTGCATCTCCTTTTCATGCTTCATTCTCATTTCCGCCCTCAATCCTGTGTCTTTTCGTTGATTGTTTAATTGGCCGGATCCTACATTCTTTTCCTCTTCTTCCCGTAGGTTAACTTTCGTTTTGACGTCCCGATTATATATCAATCTTTCAGAGGTCCTAGTGAGGGCAACAAACTCTTTCCTCAGAGTATTCGATTGACCAGTTCCTCTTCTTCTTGGTCGAGTTTCCTTAGACGAACATCTTGAAGACGTTTCATTACGAAGGAACCCAACTGAACCAGAGATTCCTTTGCAATTAAAATATCCTTATTTTAACTACTGTAAGAGATATCTTATTTCTCAAATTGCCTCTCCTGATGATGATGATTTAGATTAAACGCCCTATATACAAGGCGGACCACGAGCACTTGTGTTGGCAGCCAGTAAGGGGAACGGAGCGTTGGTTGTATCTTTTTAAAGCTGTTAATTGTGTTGGATGACAGGAACACTGAAGACGGACAGATGATTATGAGGATGACACAAAATGACGACCGAAGCTAGAGCCCGAACCTTAAATCCCGAGCGCCGCAAAACTGACATATCCGATCCCAAACCCGTTCCTTTGTCGGTCCTAGATAATGATTTTTTTTATGAGAGCGTGCTAAGAGGAAAACGTCCAATTGGGGATTGTCTCTCCTTAAAATTCCTTACTTTTAGAGAAAAAAAATAACTTCAGATTGAAGAATTTTATATCTTTCTCTGATCCTTCATAATTCTCTACTTCTGTTTAGTTTCCGCCTTATTCTGCCATCTTTATTTTTGGATCTTCAACGTTATGGACTTCACTTTCTCATTTCAAATTCCCCCTATCGTAAACTGATCAACAAATTATGATTAGTTCTCCTTTTCGGATTCTTTCTTTCTTCTCTCTCGTTCTCCTTTCTGTCTCCCTCTTCTTCCTGTATTTTCTGTCTGAATCCTTGAAAATAAATCAATTATTAATCTTCAAGATTCTTGTTTTGCTTTTTATGACTGCCCTCCTGATTCCACTTGTCATTGATTCCTTTTTGACGAGGTATTTTGGTTTTCTTTCAAAGTCTAAGACTCAACAATCCTCTTAACTTTTACCAAAGCGTTTTCTCCATCACCCAAATCTTGTTTCCTTTTTAATGGCCTCAGAGGCAATTTGGTGATAAAAGCTTGTAAATTTAGGTTGATCAATAAAATGATAAAAATTATCTTTTTACTTTATCTAGCATTTCTGCTCGAAGAAAAAGGACAAATTGGGGCTGATTTGGAAAATCACCGGTATTTCATATTTCTCCTCACAGAGAGACTAAGATTCTTTTAGAGCTCTGACAGAAAAGCATTTAACTTTCCAATTGATAACGAAACAAAATTTGGAGTAAAACCAGGGGTTAGGAGAGTTTTGAAGACTATTTCGGATTCTGGAGCTTGTTAAGGATTTCCAAAAGGCCTTCATGTTTGCTAAATTAAAAATAAGCTAGATACAGGAACTCTATATTGTTGGCTCGGAGGGGCTCCACGCTTCCCCCTATCCCAGCAGGGATCTCCCCTTCCTGCTGGGCAGGTGGGGTCCCGCCCCTACTACCATTGGTCCTGGTGGGAGACGCCCCATCACTCTGGGGCGGTGGGGTAACCACACATGCTCCCACTGAACCAATGGGGCGGAGCTCCACCGTTCCCACTACTAGGGCGGAGCTCCCCCGTTCCCACTGCTAGGGCGGGATTTTCCCGATCCCGCTGAAACAGCGAGGCTCCCCCGTTCCAGCTGCCATACCGGGGCTCCCGCATTCCCGCTGACACGGCCGGGCTCCCCCATTCCTTCTGGCATGGCGGGGCTCCCCCATTCCTGCTGGGGTGGCAGGACTCCCCTGTTCTCGCTTGCCCGGCGGGGTTCCCCAATTACCTCTGGCATGGCTGGGCTCCCCTGTTCCTGCTGGGACGGCAGGACTCCCACGTTCTCGCTGGCACAGCGGTGCTTCCCCCATTCCATCTGGCATGGTGGAGCTCCCCCATTCCTGCAGGGACGGCAGGAATCCCCTGTTTTCGCTGGCACGGCGGGGCTCCCCCCTTCTCTCTGGCATGGAAGGGCTCCCCCATTCCCGTGGCACGGAGGGGCTCCCCCTTTCCCGCTGGAACGGTGGGGCTTACCCCTTCCAGCTGGCACGTTGGGGCTTTCCTGTTCCTGCTGGCACTTTATCGTGGTGGAAGGGTTTGTGTATCATTATGATCAGCAAAACTGTACTAGTCTCAGCTGCCCATACTAGGTTGGTTTGCTATGAGCAATCATACCTATATATCCCACCATCACCAATGTGCACAGGCCAGCTTGCTGATATAATTTGGCCAAACCCCAGAAATGAATTGACATTTCTGAGGCCTTTGCCCTGCATAGGACTAGAAAAAGCTGCCGTATTTCTTCAGATATTGATTCTCCTGATGATAAACATGTCAGAGACTGCGAGATTTCAAGTTGAAATGGGTTGATAAAACTCTAAATTGCTTTAATTGTTCATTGCACCTGTTTCACATGTGTGAGAAGCACTAATGAGTATGATAGGCATTTCGTATTTTTTCCGGCTCACTTCATATCAGATGGAAGTTTTTCATGCAAACACAAATATCAAATGTCGTAATTGTATAATCTTTTCTTACTTCAGATGATGATTCTTGTTTGCACCTCAAACCTTCTTGAATTGTTTAGAGGTCCGTAATGGCTGCCTTAATCATTGGATGATGCCCAGTAAGTGTGGTACAGTTTGAGGTATTGCCAATGCTAGACACAGATCCCAACTTAGCAGGGATAAATTGACCCTCAAAATTGCATATGATAAGCGATAATCTAGAAAAAAATCAGAATCTTGTAAATCCATAGCTTTGATGCTGTAATTTTCAGCACAGTTTGAGTGCTCCTTGAGAGTTGGTTCTTCTGACCGTTTTCTCTGGTAGTATGGTGCAAACTCTTAAATTGGATCTTCTCTGCATTTTCTTTGGTTAGGTATCTGGAATGGGTTCAGACATACGAGGACTGATTTCAGGGCATCATCTTTACGAAATCCAAAATCTTGCATGTACAGTAGATCCTAATTCTGCTGTGAACTGATCCAGTTCCATAAACATCAGATACTAACTGATCAAGGTTGTCCCAGTCGCCACAAAACACTGTTCCTTCTGGCTGATCCTTAACCACATCACTATTGCTGATTACTGATACAATTTCCACCATATATTTGCTAGGACAGTTTCCAATAAGCATAGGACTAACAATAACCTAGTTTGTTTAGGAGAGTAATTAATTGTTTAGATAGTAGGATATGCTTTTTCATCTTCCACTGTCCACCTGTTGCTGCTTATTAAACCGTCTAGACTAGCTTATAGTACTAATATTCGTTCTCTATCTGATGGGTCCCTCTTACAACAAATTAGTGTAAACAGTTTGTAGAACAAAAGCAGGAATTTCTTCTAGTGTATAAGGAACGCCACTAGATTTCGTGAGCCATAGATGTGTCTTTTTTTCCTTGAAGGCATTGAGTAATCTAAAGTGAAGCTCAAGACTAACTTCTTTGATTTAGTCATTATCTCCAAAATCATAAGCAGAAAAAAACAATCATCTTCAGTGATTCTAAAGCTTTACAAAATATCAGTTTGTCTTTATATGGGGATGAACATAAGTCGATGCTGTCTTTCAGGTCGGAACTGTGTTCAATCTTCAACCTGAGATTGACTAGTTATTTCACAAGCTTGTTCATTATTGTCATTGTTGCTTAGATACTCATTAAACACATTTTAAAATGACAAAATTTTAGAGCCCGACCTTTATGAATAACGTCCTTTTTTATATAATAGTAGATGCGAAAATGCATTTTTTACACTTATTTTCCTGTCTGGTGCTTCCTCAGTTTCTGTGATGGTATAACGCTACTGAGGTATTCCTCTCACTAAATACTGCTAAGGTCAGCACTCATGATATCAGGCCTCCCTTACAAAAAGATCTAAGTCATCTTATATTGCACAGTAAATTTTCATCATTTAGTTTAATTTCCTTTTTTTCAATATTATTATTCGCATCTGAGTGGAGATTTCTACAAGCTATGTTTATTACCTGAGACCTTTACGTTGTCACCATTGCAAAATATATAGTATTTACCAAATATCACTAAATATCATCTTTTTGTTGTTAGCTTGTTCACTTACATTCAAGCATTTGTTTTTATGCCGGATAATGTGACACGACCAATTCAAAAAACTCTCGTCGGCAACTTTCTAGATAAACACGTAAGGAACAAATAAATATGAACAATAAATAATATTGACTTCATATGAAAAAAATACCTTTAAATTTTCTATAAAAAAAATTAAAGGTACTTTATTCTTTAAAATGAGTTTGGAATTTGTCAAGAAAAAAATCATCACCTAATTATTTGGATTTATCATTTTGAAATGGATAGGAAAATTTGGGTATCGATTTCAATATAATGTAAGCTTGGGCTATAAGAAATATCAACATAAGCTCAAATGAAAGCATATGTAACAAGGAAGTATTTATAATGTAATATGTAATTATAGATTAGGAGTTTATCCTGAGAGGACTTTGTTTGCAAAGAGAAATATGTTAAAATTAAGATTTTTTTTTTTACTGTGTGTACATTTTACAATATTTTCAAAATACACATACTATGGTATTTTCTTATTTTTACATATGTTTCTTGATATATTGCAATAGTCCCTGCAAAATTTCATGAAAGCCTGAATATTTTTGACCGCCCATATAAGGCTTGATGTAGATTTATGTGAGGTGGGGTTGAGCATAGTTTGAAACGGGGTGTTTTGCCCCCCTATGTGAGAACGACCCCGAGTTGAGAGTGGTCGCTATGTTCTTGACATAGCCCAAGACATAGGTTATCAGGAAATGGGAGTTAAAAAAGTTAGCAGAAAATATCTTGGCATAAAAACATTAACAAATATTCTAAACACCATGCACACTGAGTCAATTGAACAATGGTGTCAGATACTTATATCAAGATTATAAACAAGGAGTTTAATAAGTGTCAGGTGTTTCTCCATAAGTTCAGAATGAAAGTCAGGTTATAAAGTACAAACATGCTAACAATTTTCAAAGTACTACCAACCTGAAGTGCTTAAAATAACTTCCTTAAAAATAAGGTCTCCAAAAATTTGGAAAAACTTTTCCAAAATTTAATTCTTTTTACGATATTAGATAGGAAACTGACTGTTTCTCATTTTTTCTAAATATTGGTTTCATGCTACAGCCAACATGAAATAGCTTCACCTTGCTTCTGGTCTCCCTCTGGACATAATATTAAAGAAATCAGTAGGCTAAGATCACCCAATATCAAACCAAAGCAAGGAAAAATGCAGAAAACCGATATTTCTAAAATCACCACTGATAAAAAGGTGATCAGAAACCAGAAATAACCAGGGTAATCTATCTATCTATCTAGATGCCATGTCCTCGACGTGGGCTGAATGAATGGATGATTTGAAGTTCTCTGGCATCCTGACATCGAAGGTCATTGATGCCGATATCGTTTATTATAAATAAAGACTAAAAGAATATTAAATTAAAACCAGAAAATTAAATAAGTTATGAAAGTTGAATAGAATTCAGAAGAACTGCTTCTGAAATAGATTTAAAAATGCAACTAGCATTGTACGACACATCATGTCCAAGGATCTTGGCAAGGATGAACCTGCCATCCTCCCCTCGAGGCTCCAAGAAATATTTATTTCTTTCTGCGCTTTATTTGGGGCATTCAGTCAACAAATGCCCCACTGTCAAGGTTATCAAACAGTCGTCACAATATGGTTGGTGTTAGACAGCCAGCAGAAACTCATGTGTCATCCGAATGTGACTAATACAGAGACGACAAAGAGTAGTCTCCCACTTCCGGGGTATCATGCTATACCTGCAAGGGGATATAACAATCGCAATTTCTCTCATCTTATTTTCAGTTAAACTATCCCAATGCTTTTGCCAATTATTTTAGATAAAATTCTTAATTGCCGGTAAAAAATCATTAAAAAGAATGTGATACCTTCTTGGTAGCAACACGGCTGCAGCATTCTTTGCTAATGAATCTGCCTCTTCATTTCCAGAGACACCTACATGTGCCGGAAGAAAGCAAAATCGAACTGTTATATCTTTCAGGCCAGTAATTAAAAGCCACTTTAAACTATTAAAAACTGAAGGGTTACTGGAATTAAAACCTTTTCAAGCTTGAAGGTCACTTCTTGAATCACTAAAAAGGGTAAAATTGCCCTCCTCTTTCCACGCTATTTTCTCAATAGCGGTTAGTATGACATAGTTTGGCAGTAAATATAGAAGATATTGGAGGAAGTGCACTCTACAATTATAAGAATTTCTATATACTCTAGACCCAACGGCAACATCATATTTGGAGCCATCGGTATATATAAAAGTCGATTCCCTATGTTCTTCAACATGTTCCATAAAAAGAGACCTAAATTGTAATTCAGTCATGTTCTCTTTAACCCCAATAAAATATTCACATAATGATATCTGTGGTAATTTCCACGAAGGGGTTAATGATATCATAAATAGAAGTACCTTACTTGTAATTATATTAGGACGGTTTAATAATTGTTTCATCCGAAAGCCACAAGGTTGAGTAGATTTTGGGGGCAACTCAAGGTATGTTGAGTGCCTTACAAGGCTTGCAGTCTGAAAGGCTAAAGAGTTAGAGAGTCTTTGCAACCTAAACCAATATCGAACAAGAGAAGAGATTTGGTAAAGTTCCAAAGGTAATTCTCCAGTATCAACAAGGAAACTAAGGATATGTGTTCAAAACACTCCTGTGGACAATCTAATACCAACAAGATGTATAGAATCTGATATCTTTAATCGGCTTGGGGTGGCTGAGGAGTATATTTCACAGCCATTATTCATTTTTGAAAAAATTAAGGCCTTGTATAATTTCAAAATAGTTTTGTGGTCTGCCCCTCATGATGTACGTGATTATACTTTTAAAAGATTCAGAGCCTCAAGACATTTTGCTTTTAACGCCTTTAAATGAGGAACCCATGTAAGCATAAAATCAAATATTAATCCTAAAAATTTAGCTTCATCTACACCTGGGATCAGTTGACCTTTCATGTATATATCCGGGTCTGGATGTACTCTCCGGATACGACAGAAATGGACAATAGTAGTTTTTCTTGTTGAAAATTTAAACCCTTTCATATCAGCCCACTGAATAATTTGGTCAATTGAGAGTTGTAGTTTTCTCTCAACCATTGCCATTCATGCTCCAGCATACGATATGGAAAGATCATCCACAAATAGTGGTGAGAGAATATCTTGAGGAATGGCAGAGGATATCCCATTAATAGTAAGTCCAAATAGGGTTACACTTAGCACACTACCCTGGGGACCTCCTTCTTCCTGACATTTTCTCTCCGATAGAGTTTCCCCCACTCTCACTTGAAAAACTCTTTGTGAAATTAATGATGGAATGAACAATGGTAGCTCTCCTCTTAATCCCAAATTATGAAAGATTTTAAGTATTCCTTATGTCCATGCAGTATCATATGCCTTTTCAAGGTAAAAAAAAGACTGTTACATGGCTCTGTTTGGAAGCAAAGGCTTCATAAATAGAGGACTCAAGTTGTTTCAACACACAATGTCGTTGAGTGCATTTTTCTAAATCCACACTGGATAGGAGATAAAATACCCTACTTTTCCAGGTACCACATCAGTCTTGCATTCATCATCTTCTCCATCATCTTTCATAAGCAAGATCTCAGTGCAATTGGTCGATAGTTTACTGCTTAAAACCAATCCTTACCGGTTTCAAAAAGGCTAAAATAATGGTTAGTTACCAAATGCTTGGATAAGTATGGCCATGCCATATTCTGTTAATAATGCTTACAATAAATAACTTTGTATTAACGGGTACATGTTTAACCATTGCATATGGAATTCTATCGGGTCCAGGGACTGTGTCATTATACGTAGCAAGTGTGGAATCAAACTCTCTTTCAGTAATAGGAGAATTGTATGACTCTTCCCTTCCTGTTGCAAAATTTAAAATTTCTTTTCTTTAATGACCCTATACTGGTGACCAGCAGCTGCTTCACACTTGCATGATACATTTGAGAAATGCTCAGCCAGGGCATTGATAACCTTAGTTGCTCCAGTCACATAATGATTATTCACATTGAACACTGGTGGGGGGTTGGGGGTGAATATGCCTGCTATCTTTCTTACTTTCCTCCACACAGAGGATGGTGGTGTTCTACTATTAATGGAGGAAACAAAAGATACCCAAGACTGGCGCCTAGCTTCTTTCATGGCACGATGGAACTGTGCTGTACATTTCTTGTATATAATCAAATTGTTCTCAGTAGAGCATCTGCACAATCGACTTAAAGACCTTTTCATGGCTTTTTTCAGGGCAGTTAGTTCTGAAGACCACCAGGGGACTAGTCGTCATTTGAATAACCCTGTTGTTTTGGGAATTGAATTAACTCCTGCTGTATGAAGGGTCCCATTCAGTAAGTCTATGGCATCATCAATATTTTCAAACTGCTCTGCATTCCCTTCAATTTCGCTTAGCTCACAAAATCTATCCCAATCCGCCTTGTCAAGATTCCATCGTGGCGGTCTCTGTAAAGGCGGACCATTATTTGTATTTATAATGATTGCTCATTGATCACTTGTATGCTAATCATCTAACGCCCTCCAATCGAAGTCAAGAAGACAATTAGAGCTTGCGATTGATAGGTCTATGCACGATAAGGTACCTGTCTGGATATGAAAGTATGTGGGCTCTCCTGTATTAAGGAGCCCGACATCCTCATTTTTCACAATTGATGATACAATATTGCCTCGACGTGGGCTGTCAATTGCCCTCACCTGGTTTTGCCTCTGGCTCTCTGTATAAACTATCCAGCTGCTACTTTCTCAATTTACATCTTCCAGTAAGCTATCCAAAAACCAGGGAAAGAAAAATTGCTTACAACCTTGAAATTAAGTTCTTTGAAGCGCACTCACCCCTTGTCCCATTGGTATCATATTCCAGCTAGCTTTTGTGCATTTGTTTACGAACGCTGGCCCAAAATGAGTTTTTATCTGAATAAAATGTTATTTTATTTATTGAAAATCTCGGTGTCTTGTTCCTTAAAAATAGCGTGACTTCATTCTTTTTGTTCCCGTCGTTTCACAAATTACACTATAAAGACATAGCGCAACAGCTTCGCGTAACTAGATAATATCACCTTAGTTAGAAATGAAGATTGTAATTTTAACAATGAAATGGATAACGCGGAGTCTAGCTGCCAACTAATCATGAAAATTTCATCTGTAACATGACTGGGATGGAATGAACATCTTGGCCCTTCACTCTTCTTTGACTCTCACTACTCACTCCCTCTTTCGCCCCCTTCTCACTCTCACCACCATCAGACTCTTTCACCCCTTCTAACTTCCTCACCAACCTCTCCCTCTTTCACCCCTTCTCATTCAATACTCTCTCTCTCTCTCTCTCT
>NC_090728.1:25601703-25611703 GCF_036898095.1 Palaemon carinicauda | reverse complement strand
TCTGGAAACTTTTCATTGGTTATTCTAGAAGAGATTAACCATAAGATTTTATTATCTGGAAGGCTGCACAATTGGTTGTGAAGGAAACACAAGTGTATGTCTTTCCTTTCTGAATTGTTATGCTAAACTATGCATATCCGGTGATGCATAGTTCACTTGATACTCATAGAAATTTTCTTCTCTTTACAGGAGGACCCTCCGAAGTGCGGAAGTGTTTTCTGCAACGTCCGCAGTAAGAACCTCTGTGGACATGAGTTTTGTAGGAGGCACGCAGCATGCGCTGTCTCCAAGGGTGATCTCCAGTATTGGGACCCTCAGGTATGTACCGTGTGCACTAACCTGATTACTGAGGCCTTTGATTCCCCTAGGACGGCGGAATCAAGGGATATAGCAAGGGAGAAGCTTCGTACCTGGGTAAGGGGCTTCCAGAAAAACACCTCTGGACCTTATCTTCCAAGTGAGAAGATGAGGGCGTATCTTTTCCCTAGGGCATCAGCTGATGCAGTGATTCCCCAGCCTCAAAAGGAGATCCCCCAAGTTCAGATCCAGGTGGATGCTGAAGTCGCGGTCGCTATACAAGACATCCAGTTGGATGACAGGATGTCTGACGTGGACGAGCGTCTGGAGGAAGACCTCCTGGCAGAAGCCCAGGATGAAGTTCAAGCCCAAGACGTTGTAGAGGAAGAGGTCGACGAGGTGTCGGCTACTCCGGTTCAGATCCCGGAGCCTATTCCCTCAACATCGGCCGCTCTCCCAGTAGAGCTGGGACAGGCCCTCTCCTCCATTGTTGGAATGATCCAACAAATGCAGAAGGAGAATTAGGAGAAGGCGGCTGCAATGGAACTGCAGATGCAGAGACTCGCAGCATCACATGGGCCCCAGAAAAAGCTCAATGTGAAAGACCTTCCCTTGTGCTCAGATGCTAATCCATGGATGTATGCTGAGCACATGCCGATGACGACTGGAAAGATCTTCATCTCGGATAAGTTGGGCTCAGTTCCCCTAGAGGAGGTGGAATTCTGGCCCAGCAAGGGGTCATATCCTGACTGTTATGTCCGGCTGAGGAAGGAACCAGCTTCAAAGGAGGAGACAGAGCCGAAGGAGGTCATAGTGATGGACCATGCTAAGGCTCAAGCTTTGCTTTCATCCTCGATGAAAGAGAGGGGCTTCTCGAACTCAAAGGTAGCTGCATTGAGTAAGAAGCTCCCTTCCATTGTGTCCTCTCCTGCTAGAGCCTTCCCCTTTTTACAGAAAGGGTTTGCGGCTGTTCTAAAAGCAGTCGAGGCCGGCAAGCCTTGCCCCTCCCTGGAGGAGTGTAAACCCTTGTCGCTGGCCCTGCCTATGGACCACAAAGACTGGAAGGACGTCCATCTTACCTTCTCAGTTGGGAAGTTGGAGGCTGATATTGCCGGACGTCAGTTCGGCGAGGACCTCCCTAAGCTGTCTGACTTTCTTTTGCGGAGAGAGCTCGAGACAAAAGAAAGACTGGCTGCCTCAATGTCTCTTCAGACTACTCTTGAGACGATGGCAAGTGACCCCAAGGTCCATGAAATGTTCATGGTAGTGGCCAAGACTCATCTGGCCACAGTGACGAAGGATCTTTATGGCTTCGTCAAGGCGAGGAGAACTTGTAGGGAGTTCTTGTTCACCTCGGCTACGGTGAGGCACGAGCCAAGGAAGCTAATCTCCTCCAACATTTGGGGCAAAGACCTTTTCCCTACCGAATTGGTCAAAGAAGTTGTTGATAGGGCCGCCACGGAGAATAGAAACCTTCTCCAGAAGTGGGGCCTGGCTAACAAAAGAAAGTCTTCCCCGGATGAGGGTCCTCAACCAAAGAGGAAGTCTATGAAGACTAGGCTACCGTCTCGACCAGCCAAGCCTCTTAAACAGCAACAGCAACTGCAATTGCCATTGCCTTCAGTGCCCCAGTTGGTGGCACAAACCCCGACCACATTTCAGTGGGTACCCCAGGCCGTGTCGACACAGTCCACGGCATTCACCCCAACGTTCGAAGGGCAGTCTACTTCCTTCCGAGCAAGGCCTAGAGGAGCAGCCAGAGGCTCGTCTAGGCGCCCCTCAAGGGGAAGGGGATTCAGGGGTGATCGCGGTCAGGGAGGCAAAACCTCAGGACGGCAGTCCGAGTGAGATGATGCCGGTAGGAGGGAGACTTCAGAATTTTCGGGATTGGTGGACCTTCGATCCCTGGGCCCACAGCCTACTCAAGAACGGACTGGGCTGGAGCTGGTACAGCACTCCACCCCCGTGCCCTTGGTTTTTCCAACACTCCACCCTCGTTCTGGAGGAGTACGTTCAAGAACTGTTGGAGAAAAAAGTGATCCAAAGGGTGAAGTCCATCAAATTCCAAGGGAGGCTGTTTTTTGTTCCCAAAAAAGACTCGGAAAAGCTCAGAGTCATTCTGGACTTGTCGCCACTCAACAAGTTCATAGTGAATTGCAAATTCAAGAGGCTAACACTGCAATACATAAGGACCTTACTGCCCAAGAGGGCATATTCAGTCTCCATAGACTTGTCGGACGCCTATTGGCACGTTCCAATCAACCGTCGACTCTCCCCCTACCTAGGGTTCAAGCTATAACGAAGACTATACGCCTTCAGAGCCCTGCCATTCGGGCTAAATATAGCCCCGAGGATTTTCACAAAGCTTGCGAGCGTAGTTTTCAAACAATTACGCCTAAAGGGAATTCAGGTAGTAGCCTACCTGGACGACTGGTTGGTGTGGGCAGCATCCGAGACAGAATGCTTGCAAGCTTCCAGTCAAGTGATCCAGTTCCTAGAGTATCTAGGCTTCAAGATCAACAGAAAAAAGTCTCGACTTTCTCCATCTCAAAAGTTCCAGTGGCTGGGAATCCACTGGGACCTAATGTCACACCGTTTCTCCATCCCGGCGAAGAAAAGGAAGGAGATAGCGGGTTCTGTCAAGAGACTTCTAGATTCCGAAAGGATATCAAGACGCGAACAGGAGAGGGTACTGGGCTCTCTACAGTTTGCTTCGGTGACAGACCCAGTGCTAAGAGCACAGCTAAAGGATGCAACCGGAGTTTGGAAAAGTTATGCATCAAACGCGCAAAGAGATCTGAGAAGACCAGTTCCGCTTCGGCTACGTACTCTTCTCAGGCCTTGGTCCTAAGCCAGACATCTAAAGAAGTCGGTTCTTCTTCAGCCACCTCCCCCGTCGGTGACGATTCACTCAGATGCCTCGAAGGAGGGATGGGGAGGTCACTCTCATCGGAAAAAAGTCCAGGGGACTTGGTCCAAGCTATTCAAGACCTTTCACATAAACTTTCTAGAAGCTATGGCAGTGCTCCTTACCTTAAAGAAAGTCTCCCCGCATCACTCGATCCACATAAGGTTGGTGATGGACAGCGAGGTAGTTGTGAGATGCTTGAATCGACAAGGATCGAGGTCACCACCTCTCAACCAAGTGATGTTGGCCATCTTCCGATTGGCGGAAAAGAAGAAGTGGTACCTGTCGGCAGTTCACCTTCAAGGAGTCCGCAATGTGACAGTGGACGCTCTATCCAGGTTCACACCGATAGAGTCGGAATGGTCCTTAGACGCAGGATCATTCTCCTTCATTCTGAATCAAGTCCCAGAACTGCAGATAGACCTCTTTGCGACGAAAGACAACAAGAAGTTGCCCCTGTACGTGTCCCCGTACGAGGACCCCTTAGCGGAAGCAGTGGACGCGATGTCCCTCGACTGGAACAGATGGTCCAGGATTTATCTGTTCCCTCCTCACAACCTTCTGTTGAGGGCCCTCAACAAACTAAGATCCTACAAGGGGGGTAGCGGCAATAGTGGCCCACAAGTCGCCGAACAGCGTGTGGTTCCCCCTGGCATTGGAACTACGGCTGAAGTTTGTACCGCTACCAGATCCAGTTCTGACCCAGCGAGTCCAGAAGTCGACTGTCTGCGCTTCATTACAGAAAACCCGGACCCTGCAGCTCATGATTTTCTCTCCCTAACGGTGAGAAAGCGTTTCGGGATTTCGAAAGCCAGCAGACTTCCTAGAGGAATATAAGTGCAAATCTACTAGAAGGCAATATGAGTCATCTTGGAGAAAATGGGTGGCCTTTGTCAAGGCGAAGAATCCGCAGGAGATCTCGACAGACTTCTGCTTATCTTTCTTCATCCACCTCCATGGTCAAGGGTTGGCAGCTAACACGATTTCGGCGTGTAAGTCTGCTTTGACAAGACCCATTCTATATGCCTTCCAGGTCGACCTCGGTAACGAGATCTATAATTAAAAAGGTCCGAAAGCCTGCGCTAGGCTCAGACCTTCAGCACCTCCAAAGCCCATTTCATGGTCATTAGACAAAGTTCTTCATTTCGCTTCTCTGTTGAGCAATGAGGAGTGTGCGTTAAAGGATTTGACACAAAAAGTTATTTTCCTATTTGCACTCGCATATGGGGCCAGGGTTAGCGAGATTGTAGCCCTCTCGAGAGAGGCAGGTCGTGTTCAGTTCCTGGATGGGGTAGAACTGAACCTGTTTCCGGATCCTACGTTTCTCGCCAAGAATGAGTTACCCACCAACAGGTGGGGGCCCTGGAGAATCTGCCCTCTGAAAGAAGATGCATCTCTATGTCCAGTAGAATGCCTAAAGGTCTATCTTCGTAGAACTTCAGACTTCAAGGGTGGTCAACTATTCAGGGGAGAAACATTAGGCTCAAATTTATCTCTGAATCAACTCAGAGCGAAAATCACATATTTTATTCGCAGAGCAGATCCTGACAGTACACCCGCAGGTCACGATCCGAGGAAAGTTGCCTCATCCTTAAATTTCTTTAATTGTATGGATTTTGAACATCTCCGTTCATACACTGGCTGGAAGTCTTCCAGAGTGTTCTTTCGCCATTATGCGAAGCAAGTAGAGGAACTAAAGAGATCTGTGGTAGCAGTGGGTCGCGTCGTTAACCCTACTGTTTAACTCTGCGAGGAACAGTGGTTTTAATAGGGACGATTAATTCCAGGGTGAGTGTGTAGTTACATACGGTACTACAAACTAAGTGGGGGCACTGAGTTGCCCACGTAGACTGTTCCATTTCCAAAGGTGAACCTAACATAAGTGCAGACATGTGTGCTGAGCATTTTCTAACGCTAATGTGATTGATTTGTAATACAGACTTTTATGACTTTGATACCTCGGTATCTTAAAAGTGGCAATAATGTTTTTCTTTCAGATAAACAAGTTCTGTTTACTATCATACTTATGCTTAAAGTTTTGGGTTATCCTCTTCTTATATATATATATATATATATATATATATATATATATATATATATATATATATATATATATATATATATATATATATATATATATATATATATATATATATATATATATATACATATATATATATATATATATATATATATATATATATATATATATATATATATAATTGTTGTTAACCTGTCTATTTATTGTTTGTCAATAAACTTGTTCTTGAGAACCTTGTGTCTCCTTCACCTGTGTCAATTTATTGGTATAATTGAGCATTCATTCTATATACTTTATCTGGGATAATTCTAATAGAATTGTTCCTTTATGCAAGCTATGTTGCATTGGTTTATGCTTTCCCTTAGCGGAAGGACTCCATCCCATAAGGGGACGGTGGCGGATTTACAAGTTTCCTCCTATGCGGATATAAACCTTTGTCCAATGCAAGTATTGAGCGGAGAACTGGTCGATATTTCATATTGACGCAGTGGTTCTTTACAAACTATGCTTTACTTAATATCGGGTGAGACCACTATATTAGCTTGCCTGGTATTCATACATAGGTATATGTACTCTTCGAGACTTTTCCAGAGTCTAGTAGGACTCTTCCCTGTAGGGGGCAGGAAGCTCTAACATGGTTTATGGTTAGTTGAAAAGATGTATAACGGTAACATCTTAGGTCTCTAGGTTTAGTTGACCGGGAAAAATTACCTCTGGGGAGTACGGCACGTTCTGAGAATCCACAGATACAGTAATGCTCTGGTATACTTCCATCAGGACGACATGGCTTGAGCCCAAAAAACGGATTTTGAGCGAAGCGAAAAATCTATATTTGAGCGAGATGGCCATGTCGTCCTGATGGACCCGCCCTTCCCTTTCTATGAAAGGGCTGTAGGACCCCTCCCTACATACAGTATCTGTAGCACCTCGTGTACGCTACAAGGAATACAGATGGCGCCAGGCACGCTTACGAAACTGGAGAAGAGGGAGCCTTGGGAGCGGCTCCCCCTTTTTCTTTCCCGTTTTTGTTTCTTGCCAATTGACCCCTCGATGTGTTATCTCTGTTTAGGGCGCAGATTGCCATGTGGTGTGTCAAGAATACGTCCTCTGATATGTCGCGATATCCCTTTCATCCAGGAGTTAGAATTCTGGGTACCTTAAGGTAAATTCTCTGGGAATATCGCCGTAGTTGTAATATACCTTAGGAAGCTACCCTATAGGAACTTCCATCAGGACGACATGGCCATCTCGCCCAAAAATAGATTTTTCGCTTCGCTCAAAATCCATTAAATATATATATATATATATATATATATATATATATATATATATATATATATATATATATATATATATATATATATATATATATATATATATATATATTTAAAATGAGACACTTGATTGTCAACAATCACTATTCCGAAAGGATAAAACGCTAAAGTTTCATTATATATGCTCGTAAATTCCTGTGACTGATTAAATGTAAATTAGAAAATGAAGGTCACTTACGATCAATTGGCAGACTTGGTTATCCCTATAAATGTTCCTAAAGTCTTAGTCATTATGAGGCTAGTTTCAATCATTAATCTTTATTAGAAGTTGGAATTATATTTTTTAAATGCATTTAAAATTTCAAGGGAAACTTAAAATGTATGTAAATATATTGCTCGTAATTACCTATTTCATGTATCTATTAATCAACTTCTTTATGTTATTAGATATTAGAGGCCTGTTTAAATAATTGTTGAAATAAGATTTATAGACACCTGCACCAGCCTGGAATATATAAAGAATGCCAAATATGTAGACATGTCACAGAAGTATATTTGAAAGATTTTGCGAAAATGTTGATTCTTCCTCCAGAGACTGATTCCTTACTTGAACATAAATTAGAAAGCAAAGTCAAAATTATGTCTTGGGTAAAAATTTAATGCAAATTTCACCAGAATACTGAGATTCATTTCTGATACAGCAGACTTGAATCAGTACGAATTCAATTAAGGCACCCGATTTAACCTGAACAGACCAGGCACAACCAAATATTTCCCTCGACACTAGCGACAAAAAGTCTCGTGTCGGTGATCGATTGGCAGCATAACAAACGTCTATTTTGCTAAAATTCGATAATGAAATGACAGCTACCACCCTTCCAAACAACCACCCCTCTCGCCCCCTCCTCTCTACCCAATAAAACACCTGCGCAGGGTGATCGTAATCCGTGACTAGTTGACACTAAATGGTTTGTAGTCGACGTTGGGTCTTCATTCGGTTCGGTTGCTCTCATAGAATTTTCTGCGATCGTTTACCGACAACAATATCACCAAATACAATACTGCAGGTGAGTACTAGTGAAAATGTATTTCTTTTTCAGATTCGGTTACAGAACGCGCTGAAGGTCACCTATGTGTGTCACTAGATTAATAAAATTCAACTAATCCTCAAATTCAGCCAATACATTTAAAAATTATAAATCATGTGCATTACATTATTTTTATTATAAACATACTTCTTACTTCTTTATAAAAAGATGATAAGCTAGAAATGTCCTTATCGTTCAAGATAGAGAATGTGTTATTACCGAAGGTTATATTCCATATTATTATAAATCAAATATTATTAAAGCATAATAGAAAAAAAAAACAAGTTCTCTCTATGCAATAGATATTTATGGTTTGTATAAAAGCCGATCTAACATGAATATGAAAAAAGAGTTTTGCAAGAAGTCATTGCAATTTATTAAATTTTCTTTTCATCAACTTTAAGGGCTAATAATATATTGATAAATTATCGATAAAACATGGTTTCTTTGGTGGAAATGTAAGTTCAATCCCATTTTTTAAGTACTCCATCTTAAAAACAGGAAAGCCTGGAAAAGAAAGGAATAATGAAAGCTGAACTAGGAAATGGTAAAATTCTTCAAGAATGTGATACAATCTGTTTACATTTAGAAAAAGGAAAACAGATAACTGATTGTTGAACGGAATGTCTATCAACTTCCGAAATTCTTCTGCATATTAATTTTTTACAAAAAGTCGAAAATGATTTATAGAAAGAAAACGAATAGTGATCATATTCAACTTTGTAGCAATTCTGTATTTCTTTCTCCGTTGAAGTAACATTTTATGTTTTTCTATGATTTTTTTTTTTTTTTTTGAGGTTATGGTGCCGGAAGGCTAAGGTTAACCTTTCTTGTTTTGAGTAAATACTCATTTGGTGAATTTCCTACTTTCATGATCATTCCCCACTTTGTTATAAAAGCTTATGTTCCATAAATATCTGTATTTTCTTAATAGTCGTCCATTCAAGTACTGACTATTCTTTACGTACCTTCCTTGTTCATGGTTTCTTACTGCTCACTCCACAAGATAAATTTGCGGTCGCTCTATCAATTAATAGATAGGTATAAAGCATCTAAACTTATACTCAGTATAGTAAATTGTTGAGCTTTTTCCTGTGACCTTAAACAACAGTCTTAGGGGAAATCCTAAGTTTAAATTTTATCCTATTCTATCTTGAAATCAATTGGAATAATACCTAGTTACCAGTTTCGGCAATCCATTGTGGCTTTCATTATCAAATTTTTCTTTCAGATTCATGGCCCGACTTACAGATTTCAACTCCTCCCTGCAAGGATTTTGCGACATTCCCACTCAAAAATTTCTATATATTTTCCCCAGAAATTTTTTTTATTTTTTTTTTTATTTTTTAGTTTGCACATGTTCAACCTTGCTTTCATTATAAGGATTGCCTTATCCATATTCATTTCTCTGATATGAAGCTGTGAGCCATTTCCTTCTATGAATCTCAAGTTTTTCATCCCTTTCTTCTTTTCTTCGATTGCTTCCCCTATCTTTTCCAAAAAGTTTTCTTCATTTTTTCAGTCCTTTACCCCAATTTCTTATCTAACCTCCCCTTATACAATCTTTTCTTTTTATTGAACTTTCTATGTGAATTTGACTTAACCGACTGAAGCATACAAGCAAAATCCTATAATGTTTTGAGAAATCTACTGACAAGTAATTTGAGTGAACCAGCCCTTCATATAGAATCAACTCAATATACGCTGTCGCAAGATAAAGTAGCTCACCCAGAAAAAAGCAAGGAACTTAAAGACAGTCTCAAACGACTTGAAACAAAAGCCAACGGCTGAAAATAGATGAACAAAAGAAGGACCCTGTGCGCATAGATCGCTTTGTCGAGAGAAATACCCCGGCACAAACAAGCACATCTATTCAGCATGTGAAAAACAAGAGAGAGAAAGAGGACTAAAGGGAAGATAGGTAGATTGGCTGGATGGGAAGAAGGCAACTTTGAAGAATGCACTTAGGGAGGCGAGAAATGTAATTTTTCGGCCGAGGGGGCATCGTTTTAAGGAGACAAAAAGGCGAATTGTCTGGATACGATGATGTAGCCTACATGAGAAGCGGTTCGGAGCAGAGATGGGGAAAAGGTTTAGCGTCAACCTTTGTAACAGAAATGCTGCTCTTACCAACATTTGATGATGCTCCTCCACTTAACTAAGAGATGGAAATTTCTAGTTTCTGCTTTTGTTTGTTTGTGATGCGTCTCTGTGTGTATGTGTGTGTGTGTGCGAACATTCGTGTATGTCTTATACAAGCAAAAAAGTGCATACATATATTCATGTGTATAAAAAGATATTACATAATTCTATCGTTTAAATTTCACAGTTAAATTTATATGAGATCTTGAGTATATGACGATCATAACAATTTATCGCAATTTTGCATAGG
>NC_090728.1:25581703-25599203 GCF_036898095.1 Palaemon carinicauda | reverse complement strand
TTTGGGTGATGGTTCAATGGACACATTAATAATGGATTGTAAATACTGGAGCCTTATCAAAGCATTTTAAAGTTTGACGTAGAAACAAACGTTATTTGTGGACGTATCTTGAGATGAACAAAGATAAGAGAAGCTTTTGTCTCTGAATGAGTAAATAATCAATAACAGATTTTTATGGCGAAGAAAAACTGTATTTCTTCAGTACTTGACAATCTCTGATTTTGACCTACCCGAGATGTTTAGTTTTATATTTAATTGTTCATCAACGTTTACCTTCTTGCCCAATTGTCATTAGGCGTTGTAGCATTCAAATATTTGCTAAAATGCTTCTTTTCACTTTTGCTCTTGCCTTGGTCTCCATCCTCATGAGAGTGAGTCCTACAGACCAGAGTTGGCAGCGTATTATTTGAAGGAATCATATTTCTAATGCTGGCTAATTCGCCTTCCATAATTCCGGTCTCTAATACCTGCTTTATGCTCTGTAGCAAACAGTAATTGCAAGTGGCCTTTTAGCTAGTTATTTCAGATTTCTGGAAGCCTTTCAAACGATTTAGAGGCTGTGTAAGGATAGATAAACTGTATGTCGAAACCAATTTGATTTTACCCCATCTGCAAAACACAGCAATTAAGCTTATTAAAGCGAAATGAACCACAGTTACACGTTTATCGATAGAGAGTGGTAATTATTATTATTATTATTATTATTATTATTATTATTATTATTATTATTATTATTATTATTATTATTATTATTATTATTATTATTAATTTTATGACTATTGTTATTATATTTATTATTATTATTATTATTATTATTATTATTATTATTATTATTATTATTATTATTATTATTATTATTATTATTATTATTATTAATAGCTAATTTACAACCCTAGTCGGAAAAGCTTCCAAAGTTTATATTGGCAGTACTCGGTTTAAAGTCTAAACCGAGTAATGACACTCTTAGCAATCGTCGCCAAGTTTATACGGGGAAATAGAGCGAGAAATCAAAGTTCAAATCCCCTTCATAAGAGATTATAGTTTGTAAAAAGAGTCTGAATGGAGTTGTAAAGAACCTTTTAGGAAAGTATAGATAGGACTAATAGGATAAGTATTTTGTCCCGTCATTTTCTATCGATTAAGCATCGTGATATAGAATATACTTTAGATATCCTACTTACATTAAGGATTAATTCGTTTTTGCCTTCCTAGTAAAGGATATCGGCCAGAGCTCGAATTCTATATAGAACTATTATTTTCTTTTAGTGTTGTAAATGGGAAGAAGAGAAGAATGGCCTTTGAGACAAGCAAGAGTGTTATGAGCAAGCTCTATTACATGCTCAGGGATCGATCTGCTGATTAGTTGAGTTCCTTTGAAGTAAAATCTTTGTCTTTCGTAAATCCTCACTTCAAATGACAGCTTCAAATTTGTGATAGGTTGTTTATACTTATGAAGATAAAACATGAGTAAAAAAAACAGGTCTTTTCAAGAGGTCAGTCTTATTTACTATTCATTGGAAAATATAAAAAACTGACGTGATTGCCGATGCACGCACACACTCACTACCTTTTGGTTTCCCTGGAAGTCTTCAAGGATGAGTTGACCAGCAAACGCTGGTAGCCATCAGGAACTGGGTCAACTGACATGAGGTAGACAAATCCCTTGACCTGGAAAATGTGATCCGGATGCTTAGTCACTCAGCCACAGCTCCCATTTTGGCTCACTACACCCTAAAATGTCAAATTTACTTAACTTTCTTATCTAGTAATATATTTAGATAATATATTCATATAAATGTTTATGAACATTAGGAAATGAAGCTAAGAAAATATCATTTCTAACCCAAAGCTTCAACATGATATTGGAAAAAGAAATGGTTACATCATCTTGACCACTACTCTAGAGCAATGGGTTAGAAAGAATTCCTCTCAGCTCACTCTACATAACACCATTTCCTTGGAATGACATACACCCACTTTCAATCTAAGCACTTTTGCCTCCTGTGTGAGTTATTCATGAGAATGAGCTACTAGGCACATTTATCTCTCGAGATCTATCTAAATGAAAATGGCCATGAAGTAAACGTTCAAGTTGTCGTTCACTGATATTTATGGATCTGTTTATTATCTTTTTTCTTTAACAGTTACTTAATTTTTAAATGGCTCTTCTGATATCTGTTACTTTAATATTTGTGTATTCAGATGATAACGAATACCACCTTACGTCACATCTATGTAAAACACGTTAGATATACATTGATATATCAGTTTTCCTTTCATAGCTCTCTCTCTCTCTCTCTCTCTCTCTCTCTCTCTCTCTCTCTCTCTCTCTCTCTCTCTCTCTCTCTCTCTCACAACAGCAACAACAAAAATTAGAAATTCTAATATCTTCCCATATATTTTTTTCATTATATATGAAATATCCAAACCTAAATTCGTGATATTTTGTTAACCGTTCGTCTTAAAATGAAACTGGCATCCTTGCATTTTGCTCGAACCAATATTTTAACCAAACAATTGTACAAGCAATATTCATCTTAAAATAATGCCTTTTTATTTGTGTCATCATACTTCTATTGCAGTCACTTCACCACGATAACTGTCAAGATGAGGATTGTAGAAACCCTAAGATATGAGTGCAGGATCCAACATCCATGCGCTGAAGCCCTTCTTATAAAGGGCATCTGAGAGCCATATTTTTTTTCGATCAATTAGGAAGAAAGGCCTCTTCACGACGATGGCTTTAGGAGCAGCGCCCTCGGTAATGTCCAGTTTTATGAGTCCCAAAGGCCAGAAGCTTTAACGGCTTAGACGCAACGCCGCAGAGAGGAAAGGATTCTATCGTTACAAGATTTGTATAAATTTATGTAATATGAGTAATTGCATAATGTAATGCTAGCTATTCCAAGCATGGCGTATAACTGGAGGGTCTCTCCTGAATGTAAACCTAAAATATGAATACCCCTATTATGAATATGTTATGGATTGTGAGTAATTCTGTAACAAAGAATTGTTCAGATGCTGAAGATCTTACCATTAATGGAAAAGGAATTTCAACGACCAGCGATGTGAAAGTTGCTTGTATTTTGAATTTAACAAGCAAGAATCTTTTTTTTATTTTGTTACATAAAATTTCAACCTTAAAATTTTACTCCACCAGTTATTGCTACAATGCTACAAAATATGATTTATAAAAAGGGAATACAAGAACACAATGGATATCTTTGTCTAGATTATGATTAAAGGTACCCTTAATAACATTTCTCATCCTCTAGAGTAAGCCGAGAATTTAATATGCAGCGTCCATAGATTTAAGCATTCGGGACACATCATCCGTTTTTACACAGACAACGTGAAATTTACCTAATTAGCTATTCGTCAAAGTATACGTAATGCACATTTACAGAATTAAATGGAATCCATGAGGGAGACTATTTTTGTCAAATAAAAACTAGTTTCTTTTCTTCTCGTCATTTAGGTACTAACGACATAAGTAAATTTGAAGAAGAAGATAATGTTCCATCATAATCAACTTCTCATCTAATTGCATTAAATAGATGAAAATGTACTTGTGTAAAGCGCCCCTTGTCCCTTATGTTTTTTATCCTCTTCCCGTGATTTGATTACAGTATTATGGCCAGGGAATACCATGTCTGCATCCAGGATTTCCACAACACAATTTTCTTGATGATTTCCGTGGAGATAATTCGGTATTCTTATTAAGAACCATTTTCTCAAAATAAAAAAAAAAAATTAAAAAAAAGTACATTGTAATTCATCAGGAAAAATATAAAAGGTTAATTAACAAATATTTTGAAAGATGAAAACATTTTGAACATTCTTTTTTCATTATTTTCGTTTTAGATAATAACAGCAGAGATAATGTTATTTCTCATTTTCTTATAAAAGACTACATTTTGTGGCATGAAAAAAAGGCCTTTTCAAAGCAAGTTTCCATTCGTTGCCCACAGATAAAAAAAAAAAAATCCATTTGAATCACATGTTACTTCAATGTTCATCTCAGTATTCTAGGTATAGCATTGCTGGCCACTCTCCCTTCTTAAAGATATTCAATGGACTCGTGTGCAGTCTGCATATGGTATTTCCTATGTTCACCTCTTTCCATGTACTTACCAGACCCAGCATTACCTAACTTAGCTGATAACTCAATGACCTCAGTGTAGCGAACAGACAAGTACCGTCAGTTTAGAGACAGACAGACGAGTTAGAAATAAACCTTGTAGGTAATAGTAAACGACCTCTTTAAAAAGGGTAAGATTACAAGAGTTTGCAAATACCGAAGAATGAAAGTTATTTCAAACCCATGAAGTAAAACATAAAAATTATTAATAAGAATATTTTTTTTTAATTCCTACAGAAGTAATAATACTGTGATACCTGACATCCACTACGAGGATAAGAGTTCATACATTAACCATTGCATTCCATACACTGTCCAAAGTAATATCTAAGACATATAACGTAGAATTAAGAACTATGATTACTATCACACAAAAATTATTTGACTATATTTGTGTGCGTGAAGCCTCAGTAAACTAAGAGCAATTGTTCGCTAAAAAGAGTGAAAACAACCAACTATACATTTCATTATGATTTAAGGAAAAGTTTAAATATAACACATATATATGTGTGTATTTATGCACAAATACTATTTAATATTGCATTCCTTCTGCTCTAGAAATGTAATTCAAATGGGAATTCCCTCGGGCAAGCATTCGAACATCTTCCTTTGAATTATTACAAAAATAAAAATCAAGTCACTCTTATAATTTGGCAATTAGGTAGTTGGTTGGCCAGGCCACCTGCCACCCGTTGAGATACTACCGCTAGAGAGTTATTGGGTCCTTTGACTTGACAGACAGTTCCACATTGGATCCCTCTCTCTCTCGTTACGGCTCATTTTTCCTTTGCCTACACATACCCCAAATAATCTTGCCCATTCTTTCCATATTCTCTCCTCTGTTCTTATACACCTGACAACACTGAGATAACCAAACAAGTCTTCTTCGCCCAAGGGGCTACCTACTGTACTGTAATTGTTCACTGGCTACTTTCCACTTGGTAAGGGTAGAAGAGAGTTTTTAAGATATGGTAAGCAGCTATTCTAGGAGAAAATTAATCCATTGTTCTCAAGTCTTGGGTAGTTTTATAGCCTCTATAGCATGGTGTTCCACTGTCTTGGAGTAGAGATCTCTTTTCTGAGGGTAAAATCGGGTACATTACTTTATATTATTTCTCTTCTTATTTTAAAGAAGTTTTATAGTTTATATATGAAAGTTCTAATTTAATGTCGTTACTGTTCTTGAAATATTTTATTTAAACTGTTGATCCTTTTTCTTGTAGTTTATTGATTTTCTTATTTAGTTCCTCAATGGGTTATTTTTCCCTGTTGGAGCCGTGGGCTTATAGCATCCTTTTTTTCCTACTAGGGATATAGCTTATCTTGCAATAATGATAATATTTAAGAAAGTTATAAATGGATTTTCTGTTGTACATAATACCTATTGAACTTTTAGAATCATAGGCAAATTATCCCCACCATGATAGCTGATTGAATAAATGGTACTTATTATGCTTCACATTTTCATATATTGATTATTAAATATGTTTTGATATTAAAGTCATTATGAATATCCAAAAAAGAAATTAATCTACCTGGCCATGGACTTTAATATATTACGCTACAAGTAATTTATAGAATAAAACTAAAAATTAAAAAAAAATAATGATTATTGCTGAAGTACTCGAGGCAATAAATATGCCGAAGGAGGAATAAAGACGATTTATGGGTGTTTTTTAAATCATTTGGTATTCCATGCTGAAAAGTTTCATTCATCTAATACTTAAATTGTACACTCCATTTTAATCAGAGTACTCCACTCATACTTGAATCCCATTGAAAATCTCCGCCAAAAATTCACTAGAAAAAATTGTACTTGTATTAAGGAAACATTCTATAGATTATCTAGATTCAATTTTTTCCCGTCAGGATCGTTTTTGTGAGGAACGTAGAATCCAAGTCCAGAATACTTAATGGAGTGGAACGTAATTCGAGGAGACGCATCTTTGACCTCATGTTGAAGGTCTTCATTTGTTGGCTACTTTTTGTAATGATTTTCTAATTTTTTATTTCTACCACTTTTGCAAACAAGTTATTCAACTATATCAGTGATACTTCTTATTCACTTTGAAATTGTAGAATATTGCATCTGCATGTTATTGTAATATATGGGTAATGATAAGTTGTGCTTTTAGGTGCATATGAGTCCATAAAATGTAGAAAGGAGTAACTATTATGGGATACTTATACTTAAATTCATGTCTTTAGACTTATTAGAGATTATGACATTTGCAAGGCAATATTTGGGGTCTCAGAAAAACAACAAAATCTATACTGAGCTTCTCTCTATAAGAAACCTCATACCAACTTCTATTGTAGTGCCAGACTCGAATTAATTTTTCTTCTTTGACCTTATTGACACCAAAAGCTCACACACATAAAACGCACTAACGCACAGCCACACACTTATATATGAAAATAATTCTTTAGATTATAAACATATATATTGCAGGTGTGTGTGGTTGTATATATGTACGTGTCTGTTTGCTTTTATGTGTTACATTAGTACCACTGAAGGTATCGAGATTATACGAAAGCACTTTATATTGCCTTCCTGCTCTCTACAACAATAAACATCACACATAATCCAGTGACTATGAAAGCACATATACATATGCACATACATACCAATATAAATATGTGTATATATATATATATATATATATATATATATATATATATATATATATATATATATATATATATATATACTGTGTGCGTAAATCATATATGAGTACGCATATATATATATATATATATATATATATATATATATATATATATATATATATATATATATATATATATATATATGGATAAATATCAACACAACATCGTGTTCAAATAGAAATAAATTTCTACCTCATACTTGGGATCGAACGCTAGCCCCTTCTAATGAAAGGCCAGGTCGAAACCAACCATGCCACGAGAGTCCATAAAAGGAAATCTGAACCTGACACTAATCTAGCTGTCCGAGGATTTACCTGGTGAGACATCAGTCTCTTTACCAGCGAGTTTTACCAGATTTCCCCGGGCCACCACGTGACACAATTGGTAGTAATTCATTCAAATTACCCCTAATGAGTCAATATGGATAAATATCAACACAACATCGTGTTCAAATAGAAATAAATTTCTACCTCATACTTGGGATCGAACGCTAGCCCCTTCTAATGAAAGGCCAGGTCGAAACCAACCATGCCACGAGAGCCCATAAAAGGAAATCTGAACCTGACACTAATCTAGCTGTCCGAGGATTTACCTGGTGAGACATCAGTCTCTTTACCTCGGACAGCTAGATTAGTGTCAGGTTCAGATTTCCTTTTATGGGCTCTCGTGGCATGGTTGGTTTCGACCTGGCCTTTCATTAGAAGGGGCTAGCGTTCGATCCCAAGTATGAGGTAGATATATATATATATATATATATATATATATATATATATATATATATATATATATATATATATATATATATATGTGTGTGTGTGTGTGTGTGTGTGTGTTGTGTTGTGTATATTTAGTAGACAATAGCCTACCAAGCTTGTGCGTCATAGCGTTAACTTTAAGAACGTCAGTTCGAATCATGAAACAATAAGCGAGTTTCTTAATTCATTCACAACTATTTCAAAGCTCAGCTATGACGATTTAATCTGAAATTGGATAGAATTCGAAAAGATAAAAGTTCACTTGGTTATTAGAAATGCATATCAGAATGGCGAGAGGAGCTAGTAGAATCTCTCTCTCTCTCTCTCTCTCTCTCTCTCTCTCTCTCTCTCTCTCTCTTTATATATACACACATATGCACATATATATATATATATATATATATATATATATATATATATATATATATATATATATATATATATATATAAGTATATGTATATATATATATATATATATATATATATATATATATATATATATGTATATATATATATATATATATATATATATATATATATATATATATATATATATATACATATATATTTATAAATTTATCTATCTAACTATATATATATATATATATATATATATATATATATATATATATATATATATATATATATATATATATATATGTGTGTGTGTGTGTGTGTGTATGTGTGCGTGTGAAATTATATAAGCATATTAATACATATACGTATAATCTTTTCATGACATCTAAAAATACTATTTTTTAAAAAATTACTAAAAACTGCATCTAAGGTATTAGGAAATGAGAGTTAAGAGATGAAGTATGGTGAATATGTTACTGTAGATCTAGGGAATGTGACTAATAAAATATCAATATTACATAACCTCATCAATAACCTCCCTCTGGTTGCGGGCAATACGGACCTTTTGGGCGGGATAGGGGTTGGAATATATATTCATTCACCCCTTGATTTTACTTGTCCGGGTTAACGTCACAATTTCGCAACACAACTCACCACCACTGTTTTACCATTTTTAAAATCACTACTACACTTGCACTTGTAACTATTAATCGGTGGCCACTAGCCGTTTTCTCGAGAAAATCATTCAGCTTCCCGCCATTCTCTTATAACTCTAAGTATAAGGTATCCACATCTACACCTTCCGTAACACTGGCTTTTCTCGAGGCTGAACTTTAATCTCGTTGCCATTTGCCGTTCGGGAACCGCCCTGGCCCCAGCAACCAGGAATCATATAAAGACATAAATAATACAAAATCCACCAGACGGATCACATCTGACCTATTTAACTTCTCTCTGTTTGTTTTTAGGTTCACTCAATAGTATGTCATACGTATAGCTAAACTCAGGAAAATTATCACAACACTACTTATACATTAAGCACCAACATAAGAACACATTATTATCAAGTTTATTTAGAACACTTCAAAAGAAGAAATGAGGTCTATACAAAAGGTAGCAAGAGCAAAAAAAAAAAAAATCTACTCATCAACTCGAGAAATTTCACGTATGGAGGAGTAAGGAGGTACACTCTGACTGACACTTTTGAAAACTAACTCTTCCGGCACCACATGCATGTGTTCCTGGTGATGTTCAGACACTGCGTCATCAATAATGTTTTGTATCACTACTGTGTTACATTTAAACATCTTTATTCGGTACGGACCAAAATACACTGGCTCTAGTTTGTGTTTCCTAGGTTGATCATCATACTTTGAACTGTGTTTTTCATTAGCTCTTTTCAAAAACCTTATCAGCAGTGTTCATTACTCTCTTTAAAAGATTTATCAAATAGACACGGTACTGCTTAGTTGAATAATTTGGCCACTGTTGCGAATTAATCAGGACTGTATATGGTAACACAGGATCCTGTCCATACACTTAAAAAGGAAGGGGTGTCCCTGTGCGAAGCATTATTTGCAATGTTTAAAGCTACCTCAGCTGTAGGAGACATGGCGTGTCAATGAAAGGGGTCATTAGCCACTAAGTAATGAAAAATTCGCACCACTTCCCTATTATGCGATTCCACTAAGCCATTAGCTGAAGGCCTATATGCGGTAACTTAAAAGTGTACAATTTTCATCAAGTCAGTGACCGAGTTCACAACCTTATTTTTAAACTCGAGACCATTGTCACTTATTAAAATTTTCGGGTAACTAAACCTAGTAATGAAAGAGCACAGCGCCTGGGCTAATGAATTTTTTGATTTATCCAACATTGCGTATGTATTAGTGTAACGAGTAAATGCATTCACAAATACACATATATACTTGTGCTGTGTTAAACTTGTAGGAAATGTTCCTACCACATCCATATGCACACTATAGAATTTGATAGGAATCACAGGCCACTTTCTGACTTCCGGTACAGTGTTTTTGTGTTCTTTGAAACTGTTACAAGCATGACAACATTTTAAATAATTTCCTATAAATTTTTTCATTGCTATCCAAAAGAAGGATTCTCGTGCTCAGTTTAAAGTTCTATCAATCCCTAAATGCCCTGCATACGGACTTACATGTACAATGTGGATGGCTCGATTAATTAAAGAGGGACCAAGAACTACCCGTGCACAAAATTTCCCTCCTCTCTTCTCGTAAGGACAATATAAGATATCATTCTCTATAAAAAAAACGTTCTCACTAGGCACATTTTGAAATGATGGATAACTCTCTGATTCCCTTTGAATCACTACTCGCACTCCTCCCATCCATTCCCCTTTTTTTTCTGTCCCTCTCAAACTTTATCTCCCAGCTTCCCAAGTCAATCACACCATCATCAGGGCACTAATTCCGGACATCCCTGGTCGTGTCCTCAGCCACCCACATAAATTCACCTTCACCATTTCCATCTCTCTCTCTCTCTCTCTCTCTCTCTCTCTCTCTCTCTCTCTCTCTCTCTCTCTCTCTCTCTCTCTCTCGCGGAACTCATTTTCTGATTGCTTCTCGCGTGAATTCTCATCTCGTTTTCTGTTTTGATGGGGGCTTTCAATATTTTGGTTTCGTTCTTCGTTCTTCTTTTCTGCCCTAGTTGTTACTCCTATTACTGCACCTCTAGAGAGGGCATCAGCTACTTTGTTAGCTTTACCTTCTATGTGGTCAAACCCCTTTATGTTAAACTCTAACAATCTTTCAATTCACCTCGCTTGTCTAGACATCAAGTCACCTTTGTAAAAAAGTCACGTTAGGGGCAACGATCACTTTGCAACTCATTCAGCTGACTTAATAAAAAGAACCAATGCCCCTCTAAAACCCAAAGGATAGCAGATGCCTCTCTATGGAATGTACTAAAATTCTCTTCTGCTCCTTTTGATACTCTGGAAGCAAAATAAATAGGTCGCTCTCTACTTTTCTCATCACGTTGAGAAATTATGCTACCAATAGCTAGGCTACTCGGACCTGGTGTCACTGAATACAGGCGATCAAATCTAGGATATGCGAGTATTTCATTGCTAGTTAAGGCAGCTTTCAAATGGTTAAAAGCCCTTTCTTCTTCCACTCCCCAATTTATTACTTCTTGGTTCTTAAAAGCATCCAATGGTCTCGCTATTTCTCCAAAACCTCTTATGAATTTACGGTAATACCCAGCTAGCCCAAGGAACCCAGCTACTTCCTTAAGAGTATGTGGCCTGGGAAAATCTCTAATAGCTTCTACTTTACTGGGGCAGGGTTGGGTATCTTCTGGTGTTATCATATGACCTAAAAATTTTACCTGTTTACAGAAATATTTGCACTTTGACAAAATTATTTTCTTACCATTACGTCGCAATGCTTCTAAAACTTTACGAATATTATTATTATGTTTTTTGACCGTTTTTCCTGTACTTATGATATTGTCTAAATAAACAGGATCATTATGGCAAATTAATGGAGACAAAAACACCATCATTACCCTAGAAAAATGACTTGGAGCATATTTAACACCGAAAGGAAGAAGAATAAACTAAAATAGTTAGTCATTGGCTATAAATGTCGTTTTTTTATATCAATAGTTGTAAAATATTTACTCTCCTGTACCTTTGCAAACAATGCTTTGATCGATGGCAATGGAAATGCATTATCCTTAGCGATTACTTTCAACTTCCTATAATCAACACATAATCTTACCAAACCATCCCTTTTCCAAACAGGTACAATTGGAGAAGCCTAGGGAGATTTGCTTTATTCGACAATCCCTTGTTCCCTTAATTTAATAATTTCCCTTTCTATCTCTCCCTGGAAATAAATGGGCACTCTATAAGGCCTACACCTGATCGGCTCCACCTGCCCAGTTTCAATGCTAAAGGGAAATCGATCAATCCTCAAAGGTGGCTCGTCTCCAATTGCAATTACATCAGAATAATTATCAACTATGTTACTAACTACAGGTTGATATTTTGTTGGACATAGTTTTCATGCTTGTATAGTCAAGTTCTGAGTGCGTTTGTCTATATGGGCTGAAGTTGTGGCTCCCAAGATCCCATTATTAACCATTTCACATAACTCCAATTCACACAGAGAATAGCTTCCTAACACAACTCTTTTATTTGACAAATTAACTATCGTTATATAAGCACTGTTCTCTTTTATTTCTGACAAGCCCTCTATGACTTCATATGTCCATTTGTCATGGGGTTTAACTAAGACCTTGGACACTGATATGCTCGTAAGTGTCTGGGTAGGCAATACTTCTCCTCTTTCAGGTACAGCTGTTACCTTACTTAATTGTCTCTCCTTTCCCACACAAGCACTTGCTCTCACATGACTTTCTATCAGCAAAATGCATAATCCTACTTTTACTGTCATTCTATCTTTTTCCCCGAAAATGTATATTTTATTACTCATTATAAAATCCAACCCCAGTATTACCTAGATTTCTGGAATTCACAAGGTGGGCAAGACAAAAAAATCATGTGTAAACTTCACAGATCCCACCTTAACCCTTTTACCCCCAGGCTCTTTGGAAATTTCCAACCCTTAACCCCCAAGGGGTTATTTTTTCCCCAGCACATTTTGCAGTATATTTTTTTTTGAATTGCTCTAACAGCCTTGATTTTTGTCATAGAGAGATCAGGTTGGTCTCATTCTCTTGGAAAATGCCTGAGTTGGTGTGTTGAGGATGATGGATGCCACTGACTGTGGTGGGTTTGAGGAGATCTTTTTTTCAATAAACAAAACACTGGCTCCTGTGTCAATCAGCGGTCGAATGGACTAATCTGGTAGGCCAATCCTGATTGCTAACATTTCGAGCCGCTCATTTGGATATGTGGGGCACATGCCAATGACCTCGCTTGCAATACCGCTGACCCCTGCTCCTGTCCCTAGTGCTGCGGGGGTGAGGTCGGGGGTACCAAGGGAGGTAACAGTGCTTGCTCCACCGAGTCTATCATAGGGACTCTCACCGCTGCCTCGGCTGCTACTTCTGCTGTCATGGGGGAGGGGGGGGGGAATCAATCTCCCTTGTCTCCCACTTCCTCTGTTTCCTTTTTCTCGGTTGCTGGTTGAGGGGTGGTGTGGGTGTGCCAAAGCCCGCCCGCCCTCAGTGTTTTTTGCTGGGCACTCTCGAGATAGATGGCCGTAGGCCTGAATTGTGTAACAGCAGGGGGGGGGGGGTCTTTGGTTAGGGTGCTCCACTTGTAAGTGCCCTTTTCCCTTACACTACCAACATCTGAAGACTTTTCTCACTTACTGACTACGTTCTCCCCTCTCCCAGTTTTGGGGTTAGTGAGTGCCTCTCATGACTACCGTCTTTTCAGAATCGTGACACTTATTCTCAGTCATTTTTTCTTCTCGCAAACAATCTAGAATGTTTTGCATGGCCATCACTACGTCTGCTAACGAGCGATTGTCATCAAACAAGTAACCAATAAATACGGGTTTACTAATCTGAGAATATATTTACGGGCTACTGCTTTCTTATCACCTTCTGGGAGATGGGCACTCCATGTAGCAATCGAATCACAATCTCGAAAAATGTGAGTAGAAAAACTGAGAACTGATTCACCTTTTCGAGTTTTGGGTTTGCAGTTTCCTTTCATGTCCCCTTTTGTCGCATCGCGTAAGGCGTATTGCTCAAATAAACGTAATTTTATTTCAGTATAACTTCTTGAACTGTCTTGTGGCTAACACATTACCTCTATTGCCGGAGTATCTTTCAGCAACCTAATTACTTGAATTTCTTTTTCTCTTTCTGACCTCCCATATGTGGCTACTTCAAAGTCTCCAAAAAATACTTAGATCGATTGAAACCCTTCATTAGGCCGGTAATCATCAAAAGGCCTAACACTTGCCTGGAGTTCTGGCAATTTTTTTAACTATGATGTTTTCCCTATATTCACTCGGCTGTGCATGTGTGCTTCCACCTGTGTGCGTTTGAACTCCGAGCATGTACGTCGGATATGCTGTGGTTGCACGCCACTCCTCTTCTCTTTCAACTATGAATCTATTCATTAACTCGGCTAGGTTATCTAACCGATTTTCTAAGTCCTGCGGTCGGTGTTCTCATCTGTATTCTTCATCGACATCACTATAACCAATTGCACCATCGTTTTCATCTCCCGCAGCAGCAGTGTCTAATATGTTAGACGTTTTGTATCTCAACATCTTGAACTTTCATGATACCGGCTTAAAGAGCAACTTCCCTCACAGCATACTCTAACAGACGTATTTATATACCTGGCACCGAATATGTCCTATGTCAATGGATAATCAGACATCGGAACACAGGGTTTTTACTTCATTACAAAAAGGTTTGTGAATACACTACACAGCACGATACTCTCAGACGAGTACCCGCTTGCTCTTATGATACCTCGAAAGGTACTGCTTAACCCTTGGCAAGCAAAATGTAATGTTGCTCCGACAATATGCTGAATTGTTAGATTTTTAGGATTTTTCCACCGTGATGGAAATATACTGTCACCAATATGGTTATCGCACGTCATAAATCAGACTTCACACAGTGACCTTTAACAGAGTTTAGTGATCGCTGCACCACAAAATTTAACATTCATAGTCTCTTAAAAAGGTCATTAATCTCACTGCATACAACACACTTCTATGTATTTTTAATACAAGGATTAGGACACACACACACACACACACACACATATATATATATATATATATATATATATATATATATATATATATATATATATATATATATATATATAACCCAGCCATGGATGTAATGCCGTGCCGGTCCTAAGCCCGGATAAATGGGGAAGGTTAGGGAGGGGCTAACAACCCTTTCCTGTAAAACCTATATTGTTACAGAAACCGTACAAGAAGCAAATAGACCTAGACAACTTGTTGATGACTTGGGAACAAATAGGATTATGAGCTGGAAAAAACCCATAAAGTTTGCTACTTGGAATGTACGAAGTTTGTATAGAGGGGGATTTGTTGATGTACTCGAAAATGAGCTGGAAAGATATAGTATACAAATAGCTGCCCTACAAGAGATAAGATGGCTGGAAGTGGGGAAGTGTGAAACGCATAAGGGGGTCATATACTATAGTGGCAGAGAAGATGGGAGACATGAGGGGGGAGTTGGGTTTTATATTAGTAAAAATATAAGCACTGCAGTTGTGGAGTTTGAGGGTATAAGCAGCAGAATAGCAAGAATAAGGATGACTGCTAAGTGGTTTAAAATCACAGTAATAACATTACATGCCCCTACAGAAGACAGTGAAGAAGATACTAAAGATCAATGGTATGATGAAGTTCAGGAGGTTTTAAACAAGGTACCGGGACACGATATGCTAATAATATTGGGAGATATGAATGCTAAAGTAGGTAAAGAAGTAGCAGCTTTTGCAGGAACTATAGGCACACATAGCTTGCATGAAAGTAGTAATGACAACGGGATTAGACTAGCAACGCTAGCCACAGCATACAATTTAGTAGTAGGAGGCACTCTGTTCCCACACAAAGAAAAGCATAAGGACACTTGGCTTTCACCTGATGGAAATACAACCAACCAAATTGATCACATTTTAGTCAAAAGGAAATTTAGATCAGCGCTGATGGATGTGAGAGCATACAGGGGAGCAGATTGTGATTCAGATCATTACATGGTGACAGCAAAAATACGTATAAAACTAACAACAAAGAAAAAGGATGGAGGGCAAACATCTAAGATAGCTACTGAGAAACTGAAGGAAGGGGAAACAAGATTACAATATCAGGCTGAAGTAGAGAACAGATTTGCAGCTTTGGAGGTAGATGATGATGTGAGTTGGGACCAAGTAAAGCCTATAGTGCTGGAAGCAGCAGAGAGAACTGTTGGTAGGGTGGGACGGCGAAGGGGAGGACGATGGTTTGATGAGGAATGCAGAGAGGCCGCCCAAAGAAGAAGAGAAACAAGATTAAAATGGATAGAGAATAGAGGAAATGCAGAGAGGAGAAGGATATATACAGAGGCAAGAAATGAGGCATGCAGCACTAACAGAAGGAAGAAAAGAATGCTGATCAATAGAGAGCTGGAAGAGATTGAGAGCAATAGCAGACTGGGAAATGTGAGGGCCGAGTTCCATGGAATAAATAAAATCAGGAAGGGATACCAGGCCAGACAAAGAATGGTGCGCAGTAGAAATGGCGATCTTTTAGTAGAGAGTGGGGAAATTGAGGAGAGATGGGTAGAACATTTTTGAACTTTGCTAAATAGAACAGCACCACCTGAACAACCTGCGGAGATTGAAGAAATTTTATTAGGTGAAGATGAAGAGGATCCAACCATAGAGGAAATTCTGGAAATAATAAAACACTTAAAGAATAATAAGTCTGCTGGCCGTGACGAAATTAGTGCAGAACTACTGAAATATGGAGGAAGACAGCTACAAGAAGCAATGGCAAATATTGTGATTGGAATTTGGAGAAGGGAAGAAATGCCTGAGGAGTGGGAGGAGGGACTGTTTGTGCCAATTCACAAGAAAGGTGATAGAACTGAATGTGGGAATTATAGAGGAATTTGTCTCTTAACTGTTGGATATAAGATTGTAGCTAAACTATTATATAATAGACTAAAGAGACATAGTGAGACCATATTAGGAGATTACCAAGCAGGGTTTAGAGCGTCTAGATCAACCATAGACCAAATATTTATTGTAAGGCAGATCCTGGAGAAGTACTGGGAATATGATAAAGAGTCCTGGCATGCCTTTATAGATTTTAAACAGGCATATGACAGTATCCAACGAGAGGCGTTATGGAGAATACTTAGAGAGTTCAGAATACCAGAGAAACTTATACGCCTAATAAAAATGTGTTATAGAAATATGAGAGGCAGAGTACGGATTGGAGGGGAAGTAACAGATCCCTTTGAAGTTGATAGTGGTTTAAAGCAAGGATGTGCACTGTCTACGATTCTTTTTAACCTAGTGCTGGAATGGGTCATGAGACAAACACCACAGGGTAATGGAGTACACCTTGGGGGTACTATGTGTGATAGATTAGCTTATGCTGATGATATTGACTTTTGTGGTGAAAGTATCCAGGAAATTGATAGAAAAATAAGAATTTTTAGAGAAGTTGCAAATCGAGTTGGCCTGGAAATAAATGAGTCTAAAACCAAAATCTTGAAAGTTTCAAGGCAAGAGAGGATACTGGGTAACATCAGGTGTGGAAACATGGAGTTGGAAGCTGTTGAGAGTTTCAAATACCTTGGCTCAACAGTTACAGTTGAAAATAGAGTAGAGGAAGAGGTCAAATTAAGAATAGCAGCGGCAGCCAGATGTGGTTGGGCTTTAGCCAAAGTTCTCAATAGCAATATCTTATCAAGGAGAACAAAGGTGAACACCTATACAACTATTATTAGACCCGTGTTAACGTATGGCTGTGAAACCTGGAGGCTGACAAGGGATCTGGAACGAAGGTTGGAAGTGTTTGAAAACGGAATCTTGAGAAGGATATGTGGACCGGTCTTTGATGTGGAGATGGGG
>NC_090728.1:25556703-25576703 GCF_036898095.1 Palaemon carinicauda | reverse complement strand
GACCTGAGTGCAAAAAATAAGAATCAAGTTTTATTGAAATTCTTTGTTTGAAAAACAAAACTTCAGATTCATTTTCTGTCTTACTCGTAACAAAATTTTTTTCCTATAAGAAGACGTTTTTCATAAAGTTGGCTCGGAAGTTCTGTCTTTGTTTATATTTCTGATCTTATATATTTATGCAATGGATGAACGAAGTCAAGAAGAACAAAATGCAACTGAAGCTTAGCCGAGTTACCAGTGTGTGTGTGTGTGTGTGTATGTGTAGGTATGTGTGTGTGTGTTTGTGTTAGGACTGCCTTACCTTATACAAGACACGGGCTCTTACGTTAGCAGCCCGTAAGAGAATTTAATGTGATTTAGCTAAATTGAATGTGAAAAAGTTACAGACTGTGAAAACGACCTGTTAAAATGAAGAATCTCTTAGAAATATGATTTGTATTATAAAAGTTGATTCATAACTTAAAACACGAAAAGGTACAAGGGAATAAATGTTCAGAGCCTAATTAAAAGCAGAAAACTTTTTCTAATCATTATGCAATGAATAATTAATTTAATACTGTGTTTTGTCAGTTTACTGCTTTGATAATGCTGAATACTTCATATCAGGCATTGGCATACTCACTATGCAAGACACCTATCAACGGTTAACTGTAGATCTATATATCATAACCATGATACATTTTTCAGTCCCAAATCTAAGGAAATTACTTAGGTTATTTATAAATTCACGTTTATATGTGATCTATAATCAGTGAATGAAAAGTTTAAAGGTTGGCAAATTAAAGAATAACTAAATAATTTTGAGAGAGAGAGAGAGAGAGAGAGAGAGAGAGAGAGAGAGAGAGAGAGAGAGAGAGAGAGAGAGAGAGAGAGAGAGAGAATACATGTGAACATTCAAAGCATTCAATTACATTTTAAGTAACAACCATCTTTAAGGTAGATAGTGTGCTGTTTTAAGAATTTCTGACGAATTAGAATTTTAAGTAGTTTTTATTTTCAAAACTCTATATTGACCCCACCCCCCAAAAAGGCAAAATAATATATAAACTGTATGAACTAACGATAAACACTTTCACTAAAACTCTTTCGGTTAAAAATCCAGTTCACAAGCTTCGTTTAATCTTCGTTTTGCCATTCAATGGAAAAGTATACCACCTTTAAATATATCTAAAATCCAAGAGGATAAACCAACAAAGTGTGTTGAAAACTGCTCAAATAACTGCAAAACGCTTTACGCAGAGCTACCTTGATATTTCACAGTTTTATAACCCTCGATTTTACATTTCGTTTAGTCAAAGAGATGTTATAGTATGTGAATCTGTGGGATAAACTCCCCAAATATGATAAGTTTGCATTTTATGTGATCTTTGCTCCCGAGTTTGTCATAATTGCATAACCCATTATTCTCTTGAATGAAAATCTGGGTAATTGACAGACGTATCCATCCCCGTGTTATAAATTCCCCTGGTGTTTTCTGAATAGTGTTATAGAATCTCTAAGTAATAGGTTATAGAGTAGTTGTTGATGGGCACCATAGTAGTTACAGGAATGTGATGCCTGGTGTTCCTCGGGGTAGTGTTCTTGGTCCATTACTTTTTATACTATATGCACATGATATGTAGTTTAGTCTAGAAGAAAAGCTCATTTCATATGCAGATGATGCTACTCTCTTTACATCTGAATCCGTTGATACAGATCTAGCTGAAATCAGTGTATGGTGCAAATTATGGCACATGAAGTTAAACCCTAGAAAAAAAAAGAAGTATAATTGAAAGTAGGTCAAGGACAGTGTCTCCTTAACATCCAGATCATTGCATGACAATGTCTCTTTAACTATAGGCTACTTTTTGAAAATTTTATGTGTGATTCGTGATTGCAAATTTACTTTTGAGAAGCAAAGTGTGTCTGTTTCTTCTTTAATTGCACGGAAAAAAAAGGCTTATTGAGAAAGTCTTTTAATATATTTGGTGTCAATCTATTCTGAGGAAGTTTTTTTTAATTGTTTCATAGAGACTTTCTCTGAGTATTATTCTCCTGTCTGCTCTTACTCTCCTCTTAATTTGTTGGACAAGAACTGTTTATTAAATTTCTTCCGACGGATTTAATATTAATCTCTGCGAGCGATATGCAGCTAGTTCTTTGTGCATTTTGCATAAGATTTTTCCTAATTCAGATCATCCATTGTATTCAGATCTTCCCATCCTGTACATATTATAGGTATGCAACTAATTCTAACAGTCATGGCGTCTCCATCACAATACTACACAGTACTCTAAAATTCTAATTTCAGCTATGACCATATTGTAGAATGTTCCTCCTTAATCTGGCAATTTCATCGCTGGAACTTCAGAAGTTCAATCATTTTGTAAATTGTCTTTTCTTGAACAGGTTGACATAAGTCTCGTTCTATAGTATATTTATGACTCATCTATTTTAGCGTTGTTGCTGATCTTAGTATATTTCTTATTCTTTATTCATTAATCATATATTGTTAATTTGACATTTCTTAATTTCCTTTCCTCACTGAGCTGCTTTCTTGTTGAAGTCCTAGGATTTGTCTAGTAGCATTCTGCTTTTCCAGCCATAGTTGTAACTTGGTTAATATTTTCTTTCACTTCTTTCCTTCCCCTCACTCTGGCCCTATGTGTACATTGTCTTCGCTATCATACTCCGCAAATAAGCTTGGAAAAGGGATTCATTTCTTCCCACCTTGAAATAGAACTTTCAATTATACTCAACGTGTGTGAGAGAGAGAGAGAGAGAGAGAGAGAGAGAGAGAGAGAGAGAGAGAGAGAGAGAGAGAGAGAGAGAGAGAGAGAGAGAGATAGAGAAAGGGTAATACAATTATTCATGAATAGGGGAAGAGTAATCAATCGAGATCACACACAAATACTTATGCACAAAAAGGAAGGGAAAGAAACCCTTTGTGTGCTTCTAAGTGAACTTGAGTACCAGGCTTTCAATGTCAATCAGGAAAATTTGATTACTCTCTCTCTCTCTCTCTCTCTCTCTCTCTCTCTCTCTCTCTCTCTCTCTCTCTCTCTCTCTCTCTCTCTCTCTCTCTCATTGTAATATTTGTATCAGTCTATAGGTCGCAATTGTGAACAGTTATAATTCAAATAGATAATAAGCAAGTTGAAATTTTTGTTTTACGTTGCACTGCTCGTTTAATCTAAGCAGATGCTTTGTTCAATACCTATTTCTAATCAAGAGTGGCACCTGCGTCAACTTTCACGATGACAGCTATTCAAATTTCCGAACTCTGTTGCAGCATCATGCAGGTACAAATATTGGAATTAGTCTGCTTCATTATCGCTAACTCAACGTCATTATCTTTTCAGGTATCCGGAATAACAAACATAAAGTGATTTAATACAAACATTGGAAAGACCGTGTGAGACAGAGTGACAAATGGTAACACTAGAGTGAGTTTGAGGAAGCAAGCGATTACCAGAATGAACCGAACTCGACGAGTGCATGCCAGTGTTGACAAGCTGTCTTGAGTGCATATCTTCTCAGGTTCAGCGGAAATATAAGTTTGCATAAACATTTTATTCATGTTCAGAGGATGTGTGATGGTCTAGTCACTTCTCGAAAATTTATATCACAGATGCTTGACGTGAGGCTGTTAATGCTATTGCGAAATATATATTGAACAAAAATAAGTACAAACTAATAAAGAAATAGATGATATACTTCATCATTATGTTTGATGTCAAATTTAAACTTTGACTGATGTATGCCATGATTCACATACGAAGTTGTCAAACACCTGTATCTAAGCATTACATTTTTCTATTAGATAATATTTTTCTACAACCATGTTTTCAAGTTAAACATAGCAAAATTTAATTTTGCCAGACACAAGGGTAAATATTTTTGGTAATTTTTTATACACTTTTATTGTTTTACATTATCCAGAGGTGAGCATTTTCTTTATCAAATGCAAAAATGCTTTAACCATCGATGGGTAATAGATTGCAAAGAGTTGCTGATGGTGGGTACTATAGCGAGTAGGGGAATGTGATATCTGGAGTTCCTCGTGTGACACTACAGTAGGACAATGATAGTGTGATTGCATGAAGAACCAGGATTTGTTAGATATTGCTGACTGAAGTATATGTCTAAAAGATATACGTCTAAAAGGTATACAGTATGTCTAAAATGTATATGTCTTATGAGGCTGGTCTAGCATAAAAGTAAATATTTTATTCATGTATTTCATTTGTGTATTTAGGAGATTTATGGCCAGCTTGTAAGGTGAGTTCCAGTCATGTGGGTTTACGTGATGTATGTAAATTGAATAAGACTTTCGTCATTCATGTAATTGTATTTTCATTCAATTCAGTATATGTAAATTTATGTTATTTTTTAGAATTCTGGAATTAGATTTACTCTTTTATTCAAAGTCATGAGAGGGAGGTGGGTATCCTCGCAAGCAAGGTTTTTACCTTTTCTTCAAATTACTATGCTGGCCACCTTATGCCACCAGAACTATGGACCCCACTCTACGAGAATGATCTTCTAGAATTTTCTAGAATAATTAAGCCTATATATATATATATATATATATATATATATATATATATATATATATATATATATATATATATATATATATATATATATATATATATATATATATATATATATATATATATATATATATATATATATATATATATATATAGCCACCAGGAATGCATAAGCAGCAAAAGAGATTCAGCCTAACCCTTTAAAAGAGCCAGAGTTCACCTGGCCTCTCTCCTCTCAAGTGCGTGTCCTCTCAAACGTGAATAAGTAATTTTTAACCAATGCATATCGTGTATAGAGTTGTTCAAACGTTGGTAAAATTATTGGATGTTAATTCAGGTGTAGTGTGTTGATGTAGGTACATCCAACTTAAATTTTTGTAACTGGCCGTGTGGGATTTAGGTTAAACAGTGAAGTTCATTAAAATTTTTGCATAACTGTTCTGTAACCTTGTGTGACCAAAAAGACGTAAGTGTAACAGTTACATATATGTAAATTTCATTATTGTGTTTATTAGAGTGTTGAAGTGTTAACTTTTTTCATTAATTTCGAGTAAAGCAAGTGCTTGTATATTTTTTCAAAGTGTCTTTCTTTTTTCTTAATCTAAGGTCTAGTTCAGATTTAACATTTCGGGCGATTTATTTTTGGTATTAATTCTTGTAGATTACTGTTAAGATTTTATAGAAAATATTTATTATTGTAAAGTGTGTGTTATTTAAATCACCAATATTTTTACTTGGTGCTTTGCTCGTATTACCTGACTAAGAACCGAAGTAAGAAGTTGTTTTTGAATAGTTCTTATAAACTAATCACTTAGTTTATTCTTATGAACGTAAGAGATATTTGGATATTCAGTGTTCATATATACTTCTGTCTTGGAGTTATGTAATATTCTCAGAGCTCGGGTATTATTTTCTAAGTGTAACAGACTCATGATCAGATAAGTTTTTGAGATCAGGAATTTGCGTAATTCGTCAGCCGTAATAATTATTTTAGGTGCCCAGACCCTTGGGATCGAGAGAGTCTGTTTCAAATATTGGTGATAACAGGGCCGTGTTTTTATTAAAGGTTTGAAGAGTTTAGTGTTGATAGGAATCTGTGTATTGTAAGGATATTTTTTTTTTTTTTTTTGAAGAGGTATAATTTTTTGTAAAGTATAAGATGGCACAACTAAATGTACAAGAGTTTTTTATTTCATGGCTTTTTGGTAGACAAGCGTATCTCTTTATATTTAGACAAGTGTATCTTTTTATATATTCTGCTTCTAGTATATGTTAGAGAGCTTTCAGATAAGATCCAATAACGTAGACTGAGGTGGTAAGGTTATGTCATGAGAAGAGATGAACAGTATATTGGGAGGAGAGTGATGGAAATGGAGGTACAGAGAACGAGAAGGAGAGGAAGACCCAAGCAAAGGTGGATGGACTGTATCAAGGATGACCTTCGATCAAAGTGATTAACCCGGTGATGAACTGTGGGACAGAGGTAGATGGAGAACGCTGGCCAAAAACATCGACCCCATATAAAAGTGGGAAAAGATTTCTTCCATTTCATCATGTAGCTAGGAGTAACTAGTTGGCACTGTTAAACTAAATTCATCAGATTTTTCTCTTATTATAGGAGTGTCTTTCTCTTTATTTCGTTACACCAAGACAAATTTCACTTCTCACCATTCTATGGTGACTTTTACTTGTTTAACAGTTATATCTTTAACTAAATCAAATTTTTCACGGGGAATAAAATTTATTTTATATTTACTTTCTACATTTAAGATTTTCCAGGTCCATTTTCTATGTTTCTGCTTATAAAAAAAGAAAAAGTATGCACGACTTTAACATTGTTTCTTTTAGCTGATTCTACAAGCATGTATCCTCTCTCATTCCTTACGCCTACTCCAAATTTACCTACTGCTGATTTTCCTATCTTCTCTTGACCTATTTTACCATTTAAATCACCCAAAACAAATGTAAATTGAGTCCTATGTTTTACATAGATATATCCAGATATCCATAAAAAAAAAAAAAAATATTTCTTCCCTGTATGGGAAATTGTTGCCACATACGTTTGAATGATCTTCAGTTTATACTTCTTATTTAGTTTGATAATCAATCGTGCTATCATACTACTAATAATGCAAAATTCTCCTTTACCTGGAGGATTTTTATTAGTAAGGAACCCCACTTCATTTTCTTTGTTTCTTTCACATCCTTTGAAGAAAAATAAATGACCCACTTTTAATTCCATGTAAGATTCCCCGGTTCTAATTTAACTCAATCCTAATTTATCCTAATTTATGTATTCCAGCTGCTGTAGTAACACAGCAAGATCTTCACCCTTAGACTTGGTCCAAAGGTGGCCTGTTCTTGTCGGGAGATTTTTTGCTGGGGACTGGGGGCTGAGTCTGGGTGGTTTTATTCCAGTGAATATATATATATATATATATATATATATATATATATATATATATATATAAATATATATATATATATATATATATATATATATATATATATATATATATATATATATATATATATATATATATATATATATATATATATATATAACGGATTTTGAGCGAAGCGAAAAATCTATTTTTGGGTGAGATGGCCATGTCGTCCAGATGGAAGTTCCTATAGGGTAGCTTCCTAGGGTATATTACAACTACGGCGATATTCCCAGAGAATTTACCTTAAGGTACCCAGAATTCTAACTCCTGGAGCGAATATCTCTAATGAAAGGGATATCGCGACATATCAGAGGACGTATTCTTGACACGCCACATGGCAATCTGCACCCCAAACAGAGATAATTGGCAAGAAAACGAAAACGGGAAAGAAAAAGAGGGAGCCGCTCCAAAGGCTCCCTCTTCTCCAGTTTCGTAAGCGTGCCTGGCGCCAATCCTGGCGCCATCTGTATTCCTTGTAGCGATACACGAGGTGCTACGGATACTGTACGTAGGGAGGGGTCCTACAGCCCTTTCATAGAAAGGGAAGGGCGGGTCCATCAGGACGACATGGCCATCTCACCCAAAAATAGATTTTTCGCTTCGCTCAAAATCCGTTTTTTGGGCTCAAGCCATGTCGTCCTGATGGAAGTATACCAGAGCATTACTGTATCTGTGGATTCTCAGAACGTGCCGTACTCCCCGGAGGTAATTTTTCCCGGTCGACTAGACCTAGAGACCTAAGATGTTAACGTTATACATCTTTTCAACTAACTATAAACTATGTTAGAGCTTCCTGCCCCCTACAGGGAAGAGTCCTACTAGACTCTGGAAAAGTCTCGAAGAGTAAATATACCTATGTATGAATACCAGGCAAGCTAATATAGTGGTCTCACCCTATATTAAGTAAAGCATAGTTTGTAAAGAACCACTGCGTCAATATGAAATATCGACCAGTTCTCCGCACAATACTTGTATTGGACAAAGGTTTATATCCGCATAGGAGGAAACTTGTAAAACCGCCACCGTCCCCTTCTGGGACGGAGTCCTCCCGTTAAGGGAAAGCATAAACAAATGCAACATAGCTTGCATACAGGAACAATCTATTAGAATTATCCCAGATAAATATACATAGAATGAATGCTCAATTATATCAATAAATTGACACAGGTGAAGGAGACGCAAGGTGCTCAAGAACAAGTTTATTGATAGACAATAAACAGACAGATTAACAACAATTCTATATATATATATATATATATATATATATATATATATATATATATATATATATATATATATATATATATATATATATATATATATATATATATATGAAGAGGATAACCAAAACTTTAAGCATAAGTCTGATAGTAAACAGAAACTTGTTTATCTGAAAGAAAACATTAGTGCCACTTTTAACATACCGAGGTATGAAGGTCAGAAAAGTCTGTATTACTAATCAGTTACATTAGCGTTAGAAACGCTCGGCACACATGTCTGCACTTATGCTAGGTTCACCTTTGGAAGTGGAACAGTCAACGTGGGCACCTCAGTGCCCTCACTCAGTTTGTAGCACAGTATGTAACTACACACTCACCCTGGAATCAATTGTCCCAATTAAAACCACTGTTCCTCGCAGAGTTAAACAGCAGGGTTAACGACGCAACACACTGCTACCACAGAACTCTTTAGTTGCTCCACTTGCTTCGCATAGTGGCGAAAGAACACTCTGGAAGACTTCCAGCCAGTGTATGAACGAAGATGTTCAAAATCCATACAATTAAGGAAATTTAAGGATGAGGCAACTTTCCTCGGATCGTGACCTGCAGGTGTACTGTCAGGATCCGCTCTGCGAATAAAATATGTGATTTTCGCCCTGAGTTGATTCAGTGATAAATTTGAGCCTGATGTTTCTCCCCTGAATAGTTGACCACCCTTGAAGTCTGAAGTTCTATGAAGATAGACCTTTAGGCATTCTACTGGACATAGAGATGCATCTTCTTTCAGAGGGCAGATTCTCCAGGGACCCCACCTGTTGGTGGGTAACTCATTCTTGGTGAGAAACGTAGGATCCGGAAACAGGTTCAGTTCTCCCCCATCCAGGAACTGAACACGACCTTCCTCTCTCGAGAGGGCTACAATCTCACTAACCCTGGCCCCGGACGCGAGTGGAAATAGGAAAATAACCTTTTGGGTCAAATCCATTAACGCACCCTCCTCATTGCTCCACAGAGAAGCGAAATGAAGAACTTTGTCTAAAGACCATGAAATGGGCTTTGGAGGTGCTGAAGGTCTGAGCCTAGCGCAGGCTTTCAGAACTTTATTGCCCTCTAATAGATTTGCACTTATTTTCCTCCAGGAAGTCTATGCTGGCTTTCGAAATCCCGAAACGCTTTCTCACCGCTAGGGAGAGAAAATCATGAGCTGCAGGGTCCGGGTTTTCTGTAATGAAGCGCAGACAGTAGACTTCTGGACTCGCTGGGTCAGAACTGGATCTGGTAGCTGTACAAACTTCAGCCGAGGTTCCAATGCCAGGGGGAGCCACACGCTGTTCAGCCACTTGTGGGCCACTATTGCCGCTACCCCCTTGAAGGATCTCAGTTTGTTGAGGACCCTCAACCGAAGGTTGTGATGAGGGAACAGATAAATCCTGGACCATCTGTTCCAGTCGAGGGACATCGCGTCCGCTGCTTCCGCTAAGGGGTCCTCGTACGGGGACACGTACAGGGGCAACTTCTTGTTGTCTTTCGTCGCAAAGAGGTCTATCTGCAGTTCTGGGACTTGATTCAGAATGAAGGAGAATGATCCTGCGTCTAAGGACCATTCCGACTCTATCAGTGTGAACCTGGATAGAGCGTCCGCTGTCACATTGCGGACTCCTTGAAGGTGAACTGCCGACAGGTACCACTTCTTCTTTTCTGCCAATCGAAAGATGGCCAACATCACCTGGTTGAGAGGTGGTGACCTCGATCCTTATCGATTCAAGCATCTCACAACTACCTCGCTGTCCATCACCAACCTTATGTGGATCCAGTGATGCGGGGAGACTTTCTTTAAGGTAAGGAGCACTGCCATAGCTTCTAGAAAGTTTATGTGAAAGGTCTTGAATAGCTTGGACCAAGTCCCCTGGACTTTTTTCCGATGAGAGTGACCTCCCCATCCCTCCTTCGAGGCGTCTGAGTGAATCGTCACCGACGGGGGAGGTGGCTGAAGAAGAACCGACTTCTTTAGATGTCTGGCTTGGGACCAAGGCCTGAGAAGAGTACGTAGCCGAAGCGGAACTAGTCTTCTCAGATCTCTTCGCGCATTTGATGCATAACTTCTCCAAACTCCGGTTGCATCCTTTAGCTGTGCTCTTAGCACTGGGTCTGTCACCGAAGCAAACTGGAGAGAGCCCAGTACCCTCTCCTGTTCGCGTCTTGATATCCTTTCGAAATCTAGAAGTCTCTTGACAGAACCCGCTATCTCCTTCCTTTTCTTCGCCGGGATGGAGAAACGGTGTGACATTAGGTCCCAGTGGATTCCCAGCCACTGGAACTTTTGAGATGGAGAAAGTCGAGACTTTTTTCTGTTGATTTTGAAGCCTAGATACTCTAGGAACTGGATCACTTGACTGGAAGCTTGCAAGCATTCTGTCTCGGAGTGTTGGAAAAACCGAGGGCACGGGGGTGGAGAGCTGTACCAGCTCCAGCCTAGTCCGTTCTTGAGTAGGCTGTGGGCCCAGGGATCGAAGGTCCACCGATCCCGAAAATTCTGAAGTCTCCCTCCTACCGGCATCATCTCACTCGGACTGCCGTCCTGAGGTCTTGCCTCCCTGACCGCGACCACCCCTGAATCCCCTTCCCCTTGAGGGGCGCATAGACGAGCCTCTGGCTGCTCCTCTAGGCTTTGCTCGAAAGGAAGTAGACTGCCCTTCGAACATTGGGGTGAATGCCGTGGACTGTGTCGACACGGCCTGGGATACCCACTGGAATGTGGTCGGGGTTTGTGCCACCATCTGGGGCACTGAAGGCAATGGCAATTGCAGTTGCTGTTGCTGTCTAAGAGGCTTGGCTGGCCGAGACGGTAGCCTAGTCCTCATAGTCTTCCTCTTTGGTTGAGGATCCTCATCCGGGGAAGACTTTCTTTTGATAGCCAGGCCCCACTTTTGGAGAAGGTTTCTATTCTCCGTGGCGGCCCTATCAACAACTTTTTTGACCAATTCGGTAGGGAAAAGGTCTTTGCCCCAAATGTTGGAGGAGATTAGTTTCCTTGGCTCGTGCTTCACCGTAGCCGAGGTGAACACGAACTCCCTACAAGCTCTCCTCGCCCTGACGAAGCTATAAAGATCCTTCGTCACTGTGGCCAGATGAGTCTTGGCCACTACCATGAACATTTCATGGACCTTGGGGTCACTTGCCATCGTCTCAAGAGTAGTTTGAAGAAACATTGAGGCAGCCAGTCTTTCTTTTGTCTCGAGCTCTCTCCGCAAAAGAAAGTCAGACAGCTTAGGGAGGTCCTCGCCGAACTGACGTCCGGCAATATCAGCCTCCAACTTCCCAACTGAGAAGGTAAGATGGACGTCCTTCCAGTCTTTGTGGTCCATAGGCAGGGCCAGCGACAAGGGTTTACACTCCTCCAGGGAGGGGCAAGGCTTGCCGGCCTCGACTGCTTTTAGTACAGCCGCAAACCCTTTCTGTAAAAAGGGGAAGGCTCTAGCAGGAGAGGACACCAAGGAAGGGAGCTTCTTACTCAATGCAGCTACCTTTGAGTTCTTGAAGCCCCTCTCTTTCGTCGAGGATGAAAGCAAAGCTTGAGCCTTAGCATGGTCCATCACTATGACCTCCTTCGGCTCTGTCTCCTCCTTTGAAGCTGGTTCCTTCCTCAGCCGGACATAACAGTCCGGATATGACCGCTTGCTGGGCCAGAATTCCACCTCCTCTAGGGGAACTGAACCCAACTTATCCGAAATGACGATCTTTCCAGTAATCATCGGCATGTGCTCAGCATACCTCCATGGGTTAGCATCTGAGCACAAGGGAAGGTCTTTCACATTGAGCCTTTTCTGGGGCCCATGTGATGCTGCAAGCCTCTGCATCTGCAGTTCCATTGCAGCCGCCTCCTCCTGATTCTCCTTCTGCATTTGTTGGATCATTCCAACAATGGAGGAGAGGGCCTGTCCCAGCTCTACTGGGAGAGCGGACGATGTTGAGGGAATAGGCTCTGGAATCTGAACCGGAGTAGCCGACACCTCGTCGGCCTCTTCCTCTACAATGTCTGGGGCTTGAACTTCATCCTGGCCTCCTGCTAGGAGGTCTTCCTCCAGACGCTCGTCCACGTCAGACATCTTGTCATCCAACTGGATGTCTTGCAAAGCGACCGCGACTTCAGCATCCACCTGGATCTGAACTTGGGGGATCTCCCCTTGAGGCTGGGGAATCACTGCATCAGCTGATGCCCTAGGGAAAAGATACGCCCTCATCTTCTCACTTGGAAGATAAGGTCCAAAGGTGTTCTTCTGGAAGCCCCTTACCCAGGTACGAAGCTTCTCCCTTGCTATATCCCTTGATTCCGCCGTCCTAGGGGAATCAAAGGCCTCAGTAATCAGGTTAGTGCACACGGTACATACCTGAGGGTCCCAATACTGGAGATCACCCTTGGAGACAGCGCATGCTGCATGCCTCCTACAAAACTCATGTCCGCAGAGGTTTTTACTGCGGACGTTGCAGAAAACACTTCCGCACTTCGGAGGGTCCTCCTGTAAAGAGAAGAAATTTCCATGAGTATCAAGTGAACTAAGTATCACTGGATATGCACAGTTTAGCATAACAATTCAGAAAGGAAAGACACACACATGTGTTTCCTTCACAACTAATTGTTGCAGCCTTCCCGATAATAAAATCGTATGGTTAATCTCTTCTAGAATAACCAATGAAAAGTTTCCAGAGGAAACAGGTGTAGCTCACACCTAAGCAATGATTTTAAAATCCTGGATAATAGACAAGAAAGAACTCACTTTCTTATCTGTAAGGCAACAGCAAAGGGCTGTGCAAGACAACACAAAAGTGTTAGAACACACAGTGCTGTACCAAAACTTATACTATAGTTTTCTTCTTACAGTATATGTTATACTGAAGAATACTGGTACAGTATAGAAGGTTATGTGCCGGCCGGAAAACACCATAACTAGCTTTAAAGTATACTACTTAACAGCTATAAGGCGGCAGAACGCTGGTTCAAATGCATGTGCCGGCCGGCAGTAACTGCCGGCCGGCAACAGCCAATGTCGGCTACACAAGGTAGCACCCGGCTGCCGGCCACTGCTCCTAGCGACCGGCAGACAAGGGCTGACATTAGCCGGCCGGCAAAGGTAAACAACCGATGCCAGCCAGCAGCAAAAGAACCAGAGGACTACGACTGCCCGGCTGCCGGCCTCATAGGCCGGCAGCCGGGTCGGGTACAGCACTAGAAGAAAACAGAATGGATGCCGGGATAAGAGCGTAAACTACCTCCAAGCCCGGAAATCCGAAAGAGTGCATATAAGGAAGGGGAGAATCTAATTCAGGCTTCCTGACCAATGCCGTCTGGCTCTACAGAAACGCATGGATGAGGGACCAAGGGAGGTCCGGGCAGCACTCAAAGCAGAAGACCCTTGCCGGCCGGCAGACTCTGCCGGCCGGCAAGGGACTGAGTCAATTCCACCTCCTAACCTATCCTAGGTCCAGATGTAAAATGACGTACAGTACTGTAATGGCTAAGCCATTACGGAGATAGAAGGGGAAGGGACAAAAGAGGGTCCTACCAACCTTGCTTTAGTGAAGGATCACCCGCAGCCAAGAAAACTCATCTTAGCCTAAGGGAGATCCAAGGAGGGAGGCCAGCAATACTTGCCAGCTCCCAAAGAACCAAAGCAAGGAAGGTGTTGCTACTCCCAGGGAAAGGATTTTATCCTCCCACCGAGAACAGCAACAAGGACTAGTCTGCTAGATCACAAAAGAAGGAATCATCTCGTACAGAAACCTTCGGTAGTGACCTAAGGAGGCTAAGCCTCCTATGTCTGTGTCAGGCCAGCGAGGGAGACTCTACCCCAAGCCAGACAAACACAGACTCAGACTAAAAACTCTGTTGTTCTGTCCCTCTCTGAAACCAGACTTACTGGAACAGGAAGGTACAGTAACACCCCAGTATAGTTTTATCGAAAGTTAATTCAGATAAACCACTTAGGGATAAGCCCAAGGCTTAAACAGAGGGAAAGGGATTGCATACCTTCTCCGAAGAAAGGAAAGCAACCGGGGAGTATGAGAAAGTATACTAAGGCTCCATAAGCAACTTAGCCTAGGCACCAAGAGAATCGATTACCTAAATCACCGAAACTCACTCGTATACTATCTTGGAAATATTCAACATAATCTTAAATGTATAAAAAACAGCCTAAAGCTTCAATAAAATTTTAATATACTCGGAAAACCAAAATCATGCAGGAAGTACTAGGACCAAACGACTAGGCTACATGGCCTAGCGTAGGCCAGAGTTGGCGAATACTTCGCCAAAATAATACTAAAGCACGAAAGGAAATCCTATGTAACGCTAAATAGCTAAAATTTATTAAAGCAAAACAACCGGGAATGTCGCTCTGGCTAACTAAAACTCAAACCTAGCGAGCGACAGTGTCCATGACGCCTCCGGTAGGCAACGGCTCTTGTAACAAAGATTAATACTATTAATCACATAAAAATTTACCAAGAGCCTACATTTATATATAAAAGAAATGGTACTCAACTTATCAGAGGCCGGCGAAGTTGGAGAAGCCATGAAAAGCTGAATAAATCCAAGATTTGAGAGAAACACAGGAAAAAACACCGAGTTGTTAAGCTACGTAAAAAGGAATACAGATGGCGCCAGGATTGGCGCCAGGCACGCTTACGAAACTGGAGAAGAGGGAGCCTTGGGAGCGGCTCCCCCTTTTTCTTTCCCGTTTTCGTTTTCTTGCCAATTGACCCCTCGATGTGTTATCTCTGTTTGGGGTGCAGATTGCCATGTGGCGTGTCAAGAATACGTCCTCTGATATGTCGCGATATCCCTTTCATTAGGGATATTCGCTCCAGGAGTTAGAATTCTGGGTACCTTAAGGTAAATTCTCTGGGAATATCGCCGTAGTTGTAATATACCCTAGGAAGCTACCCTATAGGAACTTCCATCAGGACGACATGGCTTGAGCTCATAAATATATATATATATATATATATATATATATATATATATATATATATATATATATATATATATATATATTATATATATATATATATATATATATATATATATATATATATATATATATATATATATCATAGACTCCTTTAAGGAAGGACTGGAACGTCCCCTGCTAGGGGTTTTTAACTTTAGTCTGAAAGATTAACTTGAGTCTGGACTAAAATGACTTCTAGAAGGGCTAGAAACACGTTCTCTGGATCAAAATGGGGGTTTTTGAGGATGGTGAGTTCAATAGTAACATTTCCAACACCACCTGGGGTCATCTTCAAGGTCTAAAGGTCATTTATCAAGGTCAAATTTGTGAATTTTGGTCATTTTTGCTCGTTTTTTTGTGTGTAACTCATAAATGGTGAGAGATAGCTGATTATAATATGAGGCAAGTCTGCAGAGCTGTCCGAATTTAAAATCGTCCATCAAGAAAGGACTAGAACGTCCCCTGATCGGGGTTTTTAACTTGATTCTGAAGGATTAACTTGAGTCCTGGACTAAAATGGGGGTTTTTGAGGACGGTGAGTTCAATAGTGACATTTTCAACACCACCTGGGGTCATCTTCATCATCTTCAAGGTCAAAAGGTCATATTTCAAGGTCAAAATAGTGAATTTTGGTAATTTTTACTCGTTTTTGTGTGTAACTCATAGATGGTGAGGGATGGCTGATTATAATAAGAGGCAAGTCTGTAGTTCTGTCCAAATTTAATATATATTGTCAAATATTGTATTACTCAAACATTCCAAACAAGCCCTAAAACAATGAAACACTAAAATAAGAAATAAAGAACGGTATTTCTCATCACAACAAAACTCAGACATTAACATTTGATTAGATGAACATAGCTAGATGGAGAGCTTTTCTTGCCTCCTGAGGCATCTCACAGCCTTTTCTTTGTCACTTACATTGAGAACCTGAGCTTTCAATAGAATGTTGGCTAAAGTCGTACATGCTGCTTTATTAGTAGCTAAAGGTGCATCTACAAAAGATAACAATTCAGCAAAACGAAAGCGGCAATGCATTTTAGTCATGGCATGCAAATTATAGGCATTATGTACAAAAAAGACAGTTGAAATAGTTGGCACACTCAATCCCCCTCTATTCAAATGATCTAAGAACTCAGATACACCTCGTTACCATCTTCATCATCCATGATATCCTCCATACTAGTGCTATTACAATATTTATGAACAAGGTATCCAGCCAAATATACAACTTTATGCTTAAGGTTATCAGCAGACCTCAAGAGCTCCCGAGTGTCTTGAGGAGTGATCTCGTCAATGAGTTCACTTTGCTCATCTGGATTTATGGAAGAAGTACAATTCTTGTCGCAATCAAGCACACGAGAACTAGATTCTGGCATAATGTCATGCTTTAGAAGTGTCTGCAAATTTGTAACTTTTGCTGCAGCCATAATGTCAACTACATCAATGTAGTTTCCACCACTTCTTTGCCTGGCTTGACCGAAAAACTTTTCCAAGGCTTCATCCGCGAATATAGCAGGAAGAATGTAATCAAAGTCTTTCTCTGCCAGAAGCAATTTGGCAGCAGCCACATTATTACGTGTAGACACAATGAATGCTTCAGCAGTTTGCTTAGTTAACTTCAGCTTACGACCACTACCTCCTTGCCATGTGTAGGTCGATATAATTTGGCAGGCGTCCTCCAACTTAGTGAAAGATGTACAGTCTTCTGTCCAAGGCTGTCTGGATTCGTCACGTAGATGTCTAGCTGAGAAACAGTCTTTCACATTCATCATCTTGAACCACTCACTCATTGTCTGGGTGAGAATGATGGTGCCTTCGCTGATGCCCAATGAATCCTTGAAGATCTTTAACCCTGGATAGGTACGCTCCTCGGACACCCCTTTAAGGGTATACTCGGACGCGAACGACCCCGACGCCAGAAAAAATTCTTGAAAAATCAGTTTTTGCAGTAACCTCCTTTTTTCTTTTGCCAAAAAAAACTTCAATGAATGCTTAAAACAACTGTAAAGATAAATACTACTCATCTGCAGAAAAACTATTTATTATAAATATTTTAAAAAATTAAGTAGAAAAAAAAAGACCTGACATAAAAATTCATAAAAAAAAAGTTTATACATATATACACAAATCCTTTTAGGAATTGATTCTTGAATGTTTAGGACACATCTTGATGTATTTTGGATGAAGTCAGACCCATGGAGGTGAAGATCTGAAATGAGAAAAAAAGGGTAACTTTTTTTGGCCAAAAAAATTTGTCCAAATTTCTTGAATTTTTTTGGGTACCCAAATGAAATAGGAAGTGGCTAATTTTTTTAGGGAATAAACATATGTTATCCTAAAATAGAAATATGTAAAAAAATCTTCATTATTTTGTAAATTACATTTATATCAGGGGCCATATCTAAAGGTAATTTTTTGAGTACTTAGAAATTTCGTAAAAAAATACATATATTTAATATATAATATGATATTTATGCAGGTAAAAATATACCAAAATATCACAAATTCTATAGGGAACAAGAATATATATAGATAGGGCAGCTTACGCTTCGGATATGTCCACAAAATGGCCGCCAACCACACTGACTCAGACTCCCTAATCTGCCACTTGAAATGTAGGAAGGGTATGTCAATTTCAAGGTGTTATTTACTAATCTAATTATTATTGGATATGCATAAAAATTGTATGGTGGGTTGCATGATAATTGTCGATTATTTTACGACTATAAAATTAAAATTCTGACCCAAAAAAAGTTTTTTGAAGGGAAATAAAATCGAAAAAAAAAATGTAAAACAATATAATATTTTAGCTAAAAAAATTTGATGATATTCAATCAAAAAAAAAGTAAACAAAATTTTCCGACAAATAAACATCTAGAGGAATCATTACTCTGTGATAGTTCCTTAGTACGTAGTAATTTTGAAAGAATTGGGAAAAAACGAAAAAAATGGCAATCACCGGAAAATCGAACACATACCTATATATACGCCATATCTGGCTAAAAAAAAGATAGGCATGGGTAGCCAGATCATCTAGAAACACTTTCCAACACTATAAAATTATAAGTTTTGCGACACTACTTGCCAATTCCTTACGGTAACATGACTAAGCAAAAAAATGCAAAACAAATAAAAAGGGGCACTCGCGGAAAAATGGCTAACATTCTAATATACGGCATTTCAGAAAAAAAAAATTCAGCCACGTGCTAGGCAAACCATCAAGGCACATTTTCCGACAAATAAACATCTAAATGAATAATTACTCTGTGATAGTTCCTTAGTACGTAGTAATTTTGAAAGAAATGGGAAAAAACGAAAAAATGGCAATCACAGGAAAATCGAACACATACCTATATATACGCCATATCTGGCTAAAAAAAAGATAGGCATGGGTAGCCAGATCATCTAGAAACACTTTCCAACACTATAAAATTATAAGTTTCGCGACACTACTTGCCAATTCCTTACGGTAACATGACTAAGCAAAAAAATGCAAAACAAATAAAAAGGGGCACTCGTGGAAAAATGGCCATTCTAATATACGGCATTTCAGAAAAAAAAATTTCAGCCACGTGCTAGGCAAACCATCAAGGCACATTTTCCGACAAATAAACATATAAATGAAATATTACTCTGTGATAGTTCCTTAGTACGTAGTAATTTTGAAAGAAATGGGAAAAAAGAAAAAATGGCAATCACAGGAAAATCGAACACATACTTATATATACGCCATATCTGGCTAAAAAAAAAATAGGCATGGGTAGCCAGATCATCTAGAAACACTTTCCAACACTATAAAAATATAAGTTTTGCGACACTACTTGCCAATTCCTTACGGTAGCATGACTAAGCAAAAAAATGCAAAACAAATAAAAAGGGGCACTCGCGGAAAAATGCCCAACATTCTAATATACGGCATCTCAGATAAAAAAAAAGACATGCACGTGTTAGCCCAACCATCAAGGCACACTTTCTAACACATAAACATGAAAAAAAAATCAATAATTTACGGCAATTCCTTACTACGTAGTAAATTTTTACAAATATTGAAAAAAAAACAGAAATTGGCAACCGCAGTTAAATACCCAATATACCAATAACTTCATCGTATCTGACAAAAACAAAATCATGCATGGGTAGCCAGATCATCTAGACACACTTTCCATCACTAAAAAAGCAAAAGTTTTACGACACTATTTCGCAATATCTTACGGAAAAATGACTTGGCAAAAAAATGAAAAAAAATGAAAAAGGGACACTCGCGGTAAAATGCCCGACATTCTAATATACGGCATCTCAGATAAAAAAAAAGACATGCACGTGTTAGCCCAACCATCAAGGCACACTTTCTAACACATAAACATGAAAAAAAAAATGAATAATATACGGCAATTCCTTACTACGTAGTAATTTTTACAAATATTGAAAAAAAACAGAAATTGGTAACCGCAGTTAAATACCCAATATACCAATAACTACGTCGTATCTGACAAAAACAAAGTCATGCATGGGTAACCAGATCATCTAGACACACTTTCCAACACTAAACAAGCAAAAGTTTTACGACCCTATTTGGCAATATCTTACGGAAAAATGACTTGGCAAAAAAATGAAAAAAAAATGAAAAAGGGGCACTCGCGGTAAAATGGTCCTCGTGGTGATGAACGATATTTTAACTAGAAAAAAAAATCATGCACATGGTAGCCAAACAATCCACCAAGACTTTCCACAACTGATAACCTATACAATTTGCACCATTCTACGACAATTTCATAATACGTAATAACT
>NC_090728.1:25536703-25544203 GCF_036898095.1 Palaemon carinicauda | reverse complement strand
GTCCAGAATCCGGTAGATTTTGAAGTCTCGGCCGCCCTTCAAGACATCCAATTGGACGATAGGATGTCAGAGGTGTCGGATTATACAAAGAAGGACCTTCTGGGAGAAGGTCAGGAGGAGGAGCTGACCCAGGCTCTAGAAATAGAAGAGGAAGAAATCGACGAGGTGTCGGTTGCATCGGTTCCGGCCCCAGAACCTGTTCCCTCTACATCGTCTGCTATCCCAGATGATCTGGGAAGGACTCTTTCTTCTATTGTTGAAATGATTCAACAAATACAAAAGAAGAATGATGAAAAGGAAGCTGCGATGAAACTGGAGATACGCAGACTCGCATCATCACGTGGGCCGCAGAAGCGACTCAACGTGAAGGATCTTCCTTTGTGCTCGGATACCAATCCTTGGAGGTATGCTGAACATATGCCAATGACAACCGGGGAGATTGTTATATCGGAGAAGTTGGGCTCAATTCCCCTGGAAGATGTGGAATTTTGGCCCAACAAAGACTCTTACCCGGACTGCTATGTCCGTCTTAGGAAGGAGCCAGCCTCAAAGGAGGAAACAGAGCCAAAGGAGGTCATAGTCCTTGACCATGGTAAAGCACAGGCATTACTAGCAAGCTCGATGAAAGAGAGGGGCTTCACGAACTCAAAGGTGCAGCTTCCCTCCTTTGTAGCCTCTCCAACCAGAGCCTTTCCCTTCATGGAAAAGGGATATAAGGCAGCCTTGAAGGCGGCGGAGGCAGGGTAATCATGCCCCTCCCTAAAGGAATGCAAGCTGTTATCCCTGACCTTACCATTGGACCAAAAAGACTGGAAGGACGTTCACCTTACCTTCTCAGTCGGGAAGTTGGAAGCTGATATTGCCGAACGTCAGTTTGGTGAGGAACTTCCAAATATGTTGGATTTCTCTTACGCAGAGAGCAAGAGACGAATCAAAGACTTGCGGCTTCGATGTCGTTGCAAACGACGTTAGAAATGATGGCAAGTGAGCCCAACAAACATGGTAGTGGCCAAAGCCCATCTGGGCACAGTTATGAAAGATCTCTATAGCTTTATTAAAGCTAGGTGAGCCTGTAGAGAGTTCGTGTTCGCCTCGGCTGCGGTGAGGCACGAACCAAGGAAACTGATCTCCTCTTGCATATGGGGTAAAGACCTCTCCCAACAAAGTAGTTAAAGAGGTAGTAGACAAAGCCGCCACGGAGAATAGGAACCTTCTCCAGAAGTGGGGCTTAAACCTTAAGAGAAAGTCTTCTCCGGATGAGGGTCCCCAACCCAAGAAGAAGACAAAAAGGCCTAGGCTATACTCTCAGCCGACTAAGCCCTACCGACAGCAGCAACAGCAACTCCCTGCAACCGCGGTACCTCAAATAGTGGCACAACCTCCAACCAGTTGGTACCTCAACAAGTGGCGACACAGTCGCCGGTTTTTAACCCAGCTTTTGAAAGGCAGACTTCTTCCTTTCATTCAAAAGCTAGAGGAACAGCCAGAGGTTCTTCTAGACGCCCTTCAAGGAGAAGGGAATTCAGGGGAGGACGCGGTCAAGGAGGCAAGGCCTAATGTCCACAACAGCAGAAGTGATATGCTTCCAGTAGGAGGGAGACTACATCTATTTAGGGATCGTTGAACCTTCGATCCCTTGGCCCACAGCCTAATAAAGAATGTACTAGGTTGGAGCTGGAACAGTCCTCCACCTCCATTTCCTCAGTTCTTCCAACACTCTACCACCGTTCTGGATGAATATGTCCGAGAACTCTTGGAGAAAAGAGTAATCGGAAAAGTAAAGTCCATCAAGTTCCAAGGAAGGCTGTTTTGTGTTCCAAAGAAGGAATCAGAAAACTCAGAATCATTCTGGACTTGTCGCCACTCAATAAGTTCATAGTGAACTACAAGTTCAGGATGCTCACACTTCAACACATAAGGACCCTACTGCCCAAAAGGGCATATACTGTCTCTATAGACTTGTGTGACGCTTATTAGCACGTTCCAATTAATCGTCACCTCTCCTCCTACCTAGGCTTCAAGTTACATAGAAAACTTTATGCCTTCAGAGCCATGCTTTTGGGCTAAACATGGCCCCAAGAATTTTCACAAAGCTCGCGAACACAGCCGTCCATCAATTACGCCTAAAGGGGGTCCAAGTAGTAACCTACTTGGATGACTGGCTGGTGTGGGCAGCATCCAGGACAGAATGCATGTAAGCTTCTAAGATAGTGATCAAATTCCTGGAACATCTGGGATTCAAAATCAACATCAAAAAGTCTCGACTATCTCCAGCTCGAAAATTTCAGTGGTTGGGATTCCACTGGAATATGGAGTCACATCGCCTTTCCATTCCTGGGAAGAAGAGGAAAGAAATAGCAGGATCTGTCAAGAGACTATTGAATTCCAAACGGATATCAAGACGCAAAAAGGAGAGAGTGATGGGCTCTCTACAGTTTACTTCGATAACAGATCCAGTGCTAAGAGCACAGCTAAAGGATGCAACAGGAGTCTGGAGAAAATACGCATCAAACGCGCAAAGAGATCTTATAAGACCACTACCGACTCGACTGCGAACACTTCTCAAGCCGTGGTCCAATGCCAAGCAATTGAAGAAATCAATACTTCTTCAACCTCCTCCCCCGTCAGTAACTATCCACACAGACGCTTCAAAGGAAGGCTAGGGAAGTCACTCTCATCTGAAGAGAGTCCAAGGAGCTTGGTCCAATCTTTTCAAGTCATCTCACATCAACTTCCTAGTAGCCATGGCAGTACTTCTGACATTAAAGAATATCTCCTCGCCACTCAACCCACATAAGACTGGTTCTAGACAGCGAGGTGATAGTGAGAATCCTGAATCGACAAGGGTTGAGGTGACCTCAAATCAACCAAGTGATGTTGGCCATATTCCGTTTGGCAGAAAGGAAGTAATGGCACCTGTCAGCAGTTCACATTCAAGGGTTCCGCAATATGACAGCGGACGCTCTATCCAGGTTTACACCAATAGAGTCAGAATGGTCCCTACACGCAGGATCGTTCTCCTTCATCTCGAGTCAAGTCCCGGAGCTGCAGATAGACTTCTTTGCGACGAAAGACAACAAGAAAATAGATCGTTATGTGTCCCCATATGAGGATCCACTAGCGGAGGCAGTGGACGCTATGTCCCTAGACTGAAACAGATGGTCCAGTATTTATCTGTTCCCTCTGCACAACCTCCTTTTGAAGGTCCTTGACAAACTGAGATCCTTCAAAGGGAAGGCGGCAATAGTGGCCCACAAGTGGCCAAATAGCGTGTGGTTCCCTCTGGCATTGGAACTAAGACTAAAATTCGTACCTTTACTGGATCCATCCCTGTCTCATTGAGTACAGAAGTTGACTGTCTTCGCTTCATCACAGAAAACCAGAACCTACATCTAATGATTTTCTCTCCTTAGTGAGGAGGAAAAAGTGAGCAGCCGACACAATACTATTGTTAACCGCTTAGAAGGTTTTGAAATAAAAGTCATATTTCCGTTTGTACTCGCTTTGGGGGCCGGAGTAAGTGAAATGGTGGTTCTCTCTGGAGAGGAAGGCCACGTCCAGTTCTTGGAGGGAGAACTGAATCTATTTCCAGACCCAACGTTTCTTACCAAGAACAAGCTACCCACTAACAGTTGGGGTCCCTAGAGAATCTACCCTCTGAAGGAAGATGCATCTCTATGTCCAGTGGAGTGCCTAAAGGTCTACCTTCATAGAACTTCAGACTTTATGGGAGGACAAGCTGTTCAGAGGAGAAACCTCGGGTTCAAAGTTATCTATAACTAAGGGCGAAACTCACCTGTGTTATTCGCAAAACGGATCCTGACAGTACACCCGCTAGTCGTTCCGAGAAGAGTTGCTTCTTCCATAAAATTTCTTTATTTATATGGACTTTGAACATCTTTGTTCGTACACCAGCTGGTAGTCATCCAAGGTGTTCTTTATGCACTATACGAAGCAAGTGGAGCAACTCAAGAAGTCTGTGGTAGCAGCAGGTTGAATCCTTTAACCTTCTGTTTTAAATCTGTGAGGAACAGTGTAATTAATTTGGGACGATTAATTAAGAGGGTGGGTGTGTAATCACTGTATGTTACTCACACTGAGCGATAGGCCACGAAAGTGTCCTTACGAACTGTTCCATTGACGTTGGTGAACTATAGCATAATACGGACACTTTTTCCAAGCATTTCTTACGCTAGTGTATATAAACAGTATACAGACTGTATCATTATTATTAATAATTCGATTGAAGTGGCAAATCTGTTTCCTAGTAGACGAAACAATATTTTCTGTTGACTGTTTTCTTTATGCTTTAATGGATATCATCCACATTTCATAAATTATATAAATGTTGATCTGATATGTATGTTTATTAAATCTTAATAAACTAGTTCATAGTGAACCCTGCGTCTTATTCGCCCACACTCATTTTATTAGAAATGTACTGAGCATTAAGATTAAAATATGGATATTTTTATCATGGTATGTCATATAAGATTGTTCCCTGATTCAAGCAAAAATCCACTCACTTTAACCCTTTCTTTGGAAGGGTTGACGTACCCTATGGGGATGGTGGTAGAGATGCCAAATTTGTTTCTATGCGGATACAACTCTTATCCAATAGTTAATAAGAGTAGACATATTTGGGGATATGTCAGGAATTCATACTGACATTGGTGACTCTTTTACAAACTTTGCTTTATAATGTATAGGGCGAGACCACTATACAAGCTTGTCATTTTGTCATCCATAATTATTATGTACTCCTCGAGACTTTTTCCAGAGTCTAGTACGACTCTTCCCTGTAGGGGGCAAGAAGCACTAACATAGTTCATGCTTAGATGAAATTATGTATGACGGTAACATCATAGATCTCTAGGTCTAGATGGAGGAAAATACTTTCTTGAGAGTACGGCACCGGTTGAGAATCCACAGATACAGTAATGCTCTGGTAAACTTCCATCAGGATGACATGGCCTGAGCCCAGAAAACGGATTTTGAGTGAAGCGAAAAATCTATTTTTGGGTGAGGTAGCCATATCGTCCTGATGGACCCGCCCTTCCTTTTATTGTAAAAGGGCATATTGAGCCCTCCCTATAATACAGTATCTGTAGCACCTCGTATATCGCTACAAGGAATAAAGAGGGCGCTACCGGATTCATCAGATACACACTGGAAACGGAATAGGAGAGATTCCTTATGAGTGGCTCTCTTTTCATTCTCGTTTCAGATTCTTGTCACTGTAACTGCTCGAAGCGTTAATACTGTTCGGGGTGACATGTCAAGAATACGTCCTCTGATATTATGCGATATCCCTGTTAGATTTATTTAGGGATATTCGCTCCAGGAGTTAGAATTCTGGATACCTTAAGGTAAAATTCTCTGGAAATATCACTGTAGTCAAATATACCCTAGGAAGCTACCCTTTAGGAACTTCCATCAGGACGACATGGCTACCTCACCCAAAAATGGATTTTTTGGTTTGCTCAAAATCCGTTTTGTACCTTTACAGAAGTTCTATACCTAGCGTAATTTTTGAAATGCTTCAATAAATAACTTTTTTGCAATGCAGATAAAAGCCATAATTCTCTATTAACCGAATTTCAAAATTACTCCTGTGCCCCAAAATCCTGAAAGTTGGCGCATTAAACATTTAGAATAAAGTAGGGGTGGAGTAACTTTGAAAAATTATTAAAAATATTCTGAACTAAATTTTTCATTGACATATTCAGCATATTTTCTGGGAGGAGAAATTAGTCGATCGAAAGGAAGAAAAAAATCTTTTTCGTTGGCAGTTTTCTCTTCTGAGGAAATTTGATCTCTGCTTGTGGTTAGAATAGTCAGTCCTTACAGAATTCTTTTTCCCTTATTTTCATCTCCAATTTCCACTAGCTCCAAATCCGTTTCTTTTCCAGAGTAAAAGTTTCCCTTCACTCATAATTACATTTTAAAATAATTTCTGATTTCAGGAAGCGACGGACTTTTTCAAATCGTGACTCCATTTTTAGAAATCGAAATTTTTTGTTCTTAAATAAATGATACTTTGGAATACAAGAAGCTACTTTTAGGTATATATAAATATTAGTTGAAAACCTCAATAATTTATCCTTTTAGTGACAACCCTACTAAAGGGGGAAAGGCTTACTTTTTCGTATATCATAGAGAGAAAGTTATTGAGAGGCAACCACCTTCCTGGCATTATCACCTCCACCCTGGGATGATCCATGTACAAAAGGATCTGACGTCGAAAAAATAAGCTCTTGCAAACGCACCCTGTTTTATAGTTTAATCCTGAAAATGAGCAAAAGACATTCTCTCTGATCGAAACCGGTTGAGCAGAAGAAGTTTATTCCTCACTTAATTCTACGGATTTCAAAATTTCGTGTAAATAAAGTGAATGTTACTTTGTGCATACACCCATTGTGAACGTGATCTACGACAAAGACTCTCCTTTTGCATCTAATATCTGCTATTAGATAATGTGTACTATTATATTCTCAATCAACGAAGAAGAATTATGAATGGCATGTTCTCCATTACCTCTCTCATGAAGAATGTCCCGATCACAGTTACTGGCGAAATGCAATAATGGAGAAAAAAAAGAAAATAAGAACAATAGGAAAAGTTCATTACAAAGTTATCGTCACTGAGGCAGTTTTGATTAAACTTATGAAGAATTAAGACATAATTTTGGCATAATATACTCACAATAATAAGCAAAACTTTGGATTATACCTTTTATAAAGATTGAAGAAAACCAAATTTTTATAACCATGTTTTTAATCTGTAAAAAAATTCATTTTCTTCAATAAGACTTTTAATTTTCTCACCAATTACAATAATTGATGTTAAAACCATTTCCTGAATTCTGCGTTACTGTTAGAATATTCAGAAAGAAGTCTGAATGAATTGTGGATATTAGTGTTACTTTAGGTTTTATATGAATATGTATCACTAACACTCGTGATTTTGATCAATGTAAATATCAACCACAAAAGCATTTAATGCTGAATGGGAATGTATATCCATTGACAATTCATTTCTGAAAAATGCTTCTGGCTAAGCGAGGATTCGTACCTATGCCCTGCGCCGAAACAATGCATGCAGGGACGACTCTCAAGAGTAACAAGTTTGAAGGTAACTAATGACTAAGGAGGCAAGGGGCTGGTCAATGCACTATCGCACATTGTAGGAGCAATTTAAATATTTTCCTGGTTTACACAAGTACATAGAAACGATTGGTAATGAAAAATAATGACTAACATCAGGGGGAGAAGCAAAATCTATTATCAAAGAAAGGTCAGTTATGGTTTCTTGAAAGAGAACCGTTTTTGTTGGAAATATTTAGCTATTAAGAAATAAATAAAACAATTATTCCCATAAAATTTCATAAGGGTAATTAGATTAATAAAAAATAGAATAAAAAGGATAAGTATTTCAGAGGAATCACTACGACAAAAAGTGAAACAGAAATATCTTAAGAAGTAACCTTAGAAAGACTCT
>NC_090728.1:25521703-25526703 GCF_036898095.1 Palaemon carinicauda | reverse complement strand
GAAAGAGAGAGATATATGTAGTATAAAAGGAGAAGCCCACTTTTTCTATATCGAAGTGGATCCAAATCTATTTCTTATTTCTGTTAATGAAGATGAATATTTTTGTCCATTGTAATTGAAGGTTATCTTTTAACTTTAATCCTAAAGATAACATGAAGATAATTATATTCAATCTAATTCGTTTAGGTATCTGAAAACTTCTCAAGTTTATATTTGCATGAGCTGTTTTCATTGAACAAAAAAAAAAATAAAATATATTTGCAATTGAAATTATTCATGCTGATAAATAATTTGTTATCTATCACCCATTTCACCTGATGGACAAAAAAAAATCATGAATAAAGAGTGGTTTGACCGTAAAACTAGACCCGTATTAGAGTAGCGGTAAATGTTATCGTGAATGTACCACCCGTGTGTCACACGATCGTACATAGTAATGACATTTCTCTTTTTTGTATATAATATCCTTTGTACCGTTGCTTTCCCCTCGCACTGACAGCAACTTGCATCAACCTGTTAGCCTATTTCTCATTGTTATCACCATATCAAGACGACGGGACCCCCAGTCTTCGCAAAATTCAGACGTCTGGCACCGGATCAATTGGCAGCCGACAAACAGACGTAAGCCGAAATGGAATAAATGGGAATTTACCAAAAGGCCTCCAGCACTTGGTCGTCCCCCTTATACATCATCCTGAAGAAAGACGGCTCCCTCCACCTGTGTAAGCATTACAGGCGCCTGAACATGCAAACAGAACCGGATCACTACCCCCTCCCAATCATTGCCGATGTGACCTCCTACCTGCACAAAGTGAAGGTTTTTTCCACGCTCAAGTTCATGAAGGGGTATTATCAGGTGCATATGAACCCAGAAGACATCCCCAAGACCGCCATCACCACTCCCTTCGGTACATACACCTTCAATTACTCCTGTTTTGGCCTTCTTAGGGCTGGGGCCACTTTTCAATGTCTCATGGAAGGCATCTTATGGGACCTCCCCTTCTGTGTATGTTATGTGGACAACATACTTGTGTTCTCTTCCTCCAAAGAGGAACACCTCCATCACCTGCGCATCGTGCTCAACAGCCTACAACAAAATGGCCTTGTAGTCCGGTGCGACAAGTCTACCTTTGGTGCCAACGAAGAGTCGTTCTTACGCCACCTCATCACTTCTGAAGGAGTCAGTTACCTCCATGAGAAAGTAGCTGCCGTTCAGAACTTCCCCACGCCCTCGATCGTCAAAGCACTGCAGGAATTCTTGGGCACGATCAACTGTTATCACCGTTTTCTGCCAGCCTTTGCCGCCACTCTTGTTCCCCTTTACGCCTCCCTCAAAGGCAAGCCAAAAGACCTGAAGCGGGGTCCCCTTCAAGAAATGGACAGGGGTCTTTTGCAATGCAAAGAAGGCCGTATCAATCGCTGCTGCTCTCAATTTTCCCGTCATACATGCCCCTCTCCTTCTCTCCACCGATGCCAGCGACATCGCTATTGGTGCAGTACTCGAACAGGTGGTCAACGGTTCGTCTCACCCATTGGCCTTCTTCAGCAGAAAACTGTCCAAGGAAGAATCAGGTTATTCGGCCTTTGATCGCAAATTGCTGGCGGTGCACTTGGCTGTCCGTTATCTTCGCCATTTCTTAGAAGGTACGCCCTTCGTTATTCGCACACACCACATGCCTCTGGTGCACGCCTTCTCTCGACAGTCTTATTCCTGGTCCACCCGTCAACGCCTACATCTCGACGCAGTGGCTGAATACAATTGCACCCTTCAACACCACCCTGCAAATATATATATATATATATATATATATATATATATATATATATATATATATATATATATATATATATATATATATATATATATATATATGTATATATGTATATATATATATATATATATATATATATATATATATATATATATATATATATATATATATATATATATATATGTGTGTGTGTGTGTGTGTGTGTGTGTGTGTGAATGTGTATTGAAAAGAGAGAGAGAGAGAGAGTAGTTACATCCGAAAGAAGTGAAAAGACTTGTGTACCAACCGTGCGTCACACGATCGTACATAGTTCCTTTTTTGTATATATTATGCTTGTATCTTCACTCTTCCCTCGCACTAAAAAGAACCTGAATAAACATGTCTGTTTTTCTCATTGGTAACGGTGTCTGTTTTGAACATGAAATTTCTTGTTGCTTTGAGCTTTTGTATATAAAGGAGAGTGTTCTTTAATAAACTCACTCAGTTGCTTTTATCCTGTCTTTGAGTCACAACCTTCTCTCGGCCTGTCACATTGGTGACCCCGAAAGTTGACTCGCTCCTCCTGCCTTCCACCCCCCTCGCCCCTCAATCGTTGGTACTATGGCGGACTCTACGGAAATTATTGCTGCGACCCTCCCATTGAAACTTTCATCATTCCCCAGCGGAGAGGCGTTTGTTTGGTTTCAGCGTGCAGAAGTCCAGTTTCGCATCAATGGCGTGACTCGCTCAACCACCAAAGCAGATTATGTTTTCACGCCGATACCCGAGGATACCTTCCCGGAAATATCCGACTGGTTTTGTGAACAAGGAGACACCCCAATAGCGTATGACACCCTCAAAACATACCTTCTGCAGCAGTACTCACTATCACTTGCCTCCTGTATAGCAAAGCTTTTTCTGTTCTCGGAACAACTGTTGGGGGACCAAATGGCTTCCCTCGCCCTCAGGGAAATGATCAGTATTGCTCGCCTGCAACCTGCCACAGACGGCTCTCCTCGTGAGGTGAGCCTATTTTGTGCCCTTTGGATACGCTGTTTACCCGGACCTATACATGCTGCCATACCCGATGTCGATAGTTTACCCATAAAGGACTTGATGACCAAAGCCGACGCCCTTATGGACAGCCACTTCAAGACCTCCATCAACGCCTCCACCCCTGACGAAGAGGACGCCTATTCAACGTCAACCGAAGCTGACGTGAATGCCGTAAGACATACACGCCTACCCAGTGACGTGCCGAAGCAGCGACAAAGCCACCCACCGCCCACAAATCACAGCCACTTACTACCTCCCATCCTCCGCAGTTTTGCTATTACCACTTCAGATTCGGGGCAACCGCGAAGAAATGTGCCAGTGGCCAAAAAACATGTAAGTAGGCCATCTCTCGTGGCAGTGGCCTTCCAGGTTTCTAATCTTTTCTTTTTACATGATGCAGGAACGGACGTGCGATTTTTGGTAGACACGGGTGCTTGTCGTTCTCTTTTGCCAAGAGAACTCTTCAGGACACGACATAGTCTGTCTACATCTGCCGACGTCCGCTTGGTAGCTGCAAACTGATCTGCGATACCCACCTACGGTTACGAGAACCTCCCATTATCGTCCAGGAACGGTATATTTAAATGAAAGTTTCTCGTTTCTTTCGTCACATTGCCAATCCTCGGTGCGGATTTCCTCTCTCATTTCCACCTTCTGGTCGATGTCGCCTACCTACGATTGGTCAACGCAGACTCGTACTTGTCGACACCTCTTCAACCCGCCCCCTCCAACCTCACTCTCTAAATCAGCGCACCCACGGATGCCTACGCCCCTCTCCTCACGTTGTACTCGGAAGTTTTCCCTCCAGAACTTCGGCAAACGCCCACGGCTCCTGCCAAGCACGATATTTATCACCATATTAAGACGACGGGACCCCCAGTCTTCGCAAAATTCAGACGTCTAGCACCGGAACGGTTGGCAGCCGCCAAACAGACGTTTGCCGAAATGGAGGAAATGGGCCTTTGCCAAAATGCCTCCAGCACATGGTCATCACCCTTACACATTGTTCTGAGGAAAGACGGCTCCCTCCGTCCGTGCGGGGATTACAGGCGCCTGAACATGCAAACAGAACCGTATCACTACCTTCTCCCAAACATTGCCGATGTGACCTCCTACCTGCACAAAGCGAAGGTTTTCTCTACGCTCAACGTCCTGAAGGGGTATTATCAAGTGCCGATGAACCCAGAAGACATCCCCAAGACTGCCATCACCACTCTGTTTGGTACATGCACCTTCCATTACTCTTGTTTTGGCCTTCGTATTGCTGGGGCCACGTTTCAACGTCTCATGGATGGTATCTTATGAGACCTTCCCTTCTGTGTATGTTTGTGAACGACATACTTGTGTTCTCCTCCTCAAAAAGAGGAACACCTCCGTCACCTGCGCATCGTGCTTGACCATCTGCAACAAAACGGCCTTGTAGTCTGGTATGACAAGTCTACTTTTGGCACCCACGAAGTGTCGTTAGTAGGGCACCGCATCACTCATGAAGGAGTCCATCCCTTCCCTGAGAAGGTAGCAGCCGTTCAGGATTTCCCCACGCCCTTGACCGTCAAAGCTCTGCAGGAATTCTTGGGCATGATCAACTATTTTCACCGTTTTCTGCCAGCAATTGCCGCTACTTTTGCTCCCCTCTCCGCCTCACTCAAGGGCAAGCCAAAGGACCTGAAGTGGGGTCCTCTTCAAAAAGAGACCTTCTGCAATACAAAAGAAGGCCCTATCAACCGCTGAGGCTCTCACTTTTCCTATCCCACATGCCCCCTCTCCTTCTCTCCAACGATGCCAGCGACGTTGCTATTGGTGCAGTACACGAGCAGGTGGTCAACGGTTCGCCCCGCCCTTTGGCCTTCTTCAGCAGAAAACTGTCCAAGACAGAATTGGGTTATTCTATCTTTGATCGCGAATTGCTGGCGGTGCACTTGGCTGTCTGTTACTTTCGCCATTTCTTAGAAGGTACGCCCTTCGTCATTTGCACAGACCACATGCCTCTAATGCACGCCTTCAATCGACAGTCTGACGCCTGGTCCACCCGTCAACACTGACATCTCTCCACACGGGCTGAATATAATTGCACCTTTAAATACGTCCCTGGGAATACCGTTGCCGATGCCCTGTTAAGAAACACGTTGGCTGCCGTTCAACTAAGATTCAATTACAACGCCCTTGCTGAAGTCCAACGACAGGATCCAGAAT
>NC_090728.1:25514203-25516703 GCF_036898095.1 Palaemon carinicauda | reverse complement strand
CACTTTATGTGGAACGAATGACGTGGGGAGACTTTCTTTAAGGTAAGGAGCACTGCCCTAGCTTCTAGAAAGTTTTATGAGAAAGGTCTTGAATAGCCTGGACCAAGTCCCCTGGACTTTTTTCCGATGAGAGTGACCTCCCCATCCCTCCTTTGAGGCGTCTGAGTGAATCGTCACCGACGGGGGAGGTGGCTGAAGAAGAACCTGACTTCTTTAGATGTCTGGCTTGGGACCAAGGCCTGAGAAGAGTACTTAGCCGAAGCGGCTGGTCTTCTCAGATCTCTTCACGCGTTTGATGCATAACTTCTCCAAACTCCGATTGCATCCTTTAGCTGTGCTTTTAGCACTGGGTCTGTCACCGAAGCAAACTGGAGAGAGCGCAGTACTCTCTCCTGCTCGTGTCTTGATATCCTTTCGGAATCTTGAAGTCTCTTGACAGAACCCGCTATCTCCTTCCTTTTCTTCGCCGGGGTGGAGAAACGGTGTGACAAAAGGTCCCAGTGGATCTTAGCCACTGGAACTTTTGAGATGGAGAAAGTCGACACTTTTTCTGTTGATCTTGAAGCCTAAGTACTCTAGGAATTGGATCACTTGACTGGAAGCTTGCAAGCATTCTGTCTCGGATGCTGCCCACACCAACCAGTCGTCCAGGTAGGCTACTACCTGAATTCCCTTTAGGCGAAATTGTTTGAGAGCTACGCACGCAAGCTTCGTAAAAATCCTTGGGGCTATGTTTAGCCCGAATGGCATGGCTCCGAAGGCGTATAGTCTTCGTTGTAGCCTGAACCCTAGGTAGAGGGAGAGTCGATGGCTAATTGGAATGTGCCAGTAGGCGTCTGACAAGTCTATAGAGACGGAATATGCCCTCTTGGGCAGTAAGGTCCTTATGTGTTGCAGTGTTAGCATTTTGAATTTGCAATTCACTATGAACTTGTTAAGTGGCGACAAGTCCAGAATGACTCTGAGCTTTTCCGAGTCTTTCTTGGGAACACAAAACAGCCTCCCTTAGAAATTGATGGGCTTCACCCTTTTTCTCCAACCGTTCTTGAACGTACTCCTCCATAACGGGGGTGGAGTGTTGGAAAAACCGAAGGTACGGGGGTGGAGTGCTGTACCAGCTCCCGCCCAGTCCATTCTTGAGTAGGCTGTGGGCCCAGGGATCGAAGGTCCACCGATCCCGAAATTTCAGAAGTCTCCCTCCTACCGGTATCACCTCACTTGGACTGCCGTCCTGAGGTCTTGCCTTCATGACCACGACCACCCCTGAATCCCCTTCCCCTTGAGGGGCGTCTAGACGAGCCTCTGGCTGCTCCTCTAGGCTTTGCTCGAAAGGAAGTAGACTGCCCTTCGAACGCTGGGGTGAATGCCGTGGACTGTGTCGACACGGCCTGGGGTACCCACTGAAAGGTGGTCGGGGTTTGTGCCACGATCTGGGGCACTGGGGGCAATGGCAATTGCAGTTGCTGTTGCTGTCTAAGAGGCTTGGCTGGCCGAGACGGTAGTCTAGTCCTCATAGTCTTCCTCTTTGGTTGAGGACCCTCATCCGGGGAAGACTTTCTTTTGATAGCCAGGCCCCACTTCTGGAGAAGGTTTCTATTCTCCAAGGCGGCTTTATCAAAAACTTCTTTGACCAAGTCGGTAGGGAAAAAGGTCTTTTCCCCAAATGTTGGAGGAGATTAGTTTCTTTAGCTCGTGCCTCACCGTAGCCGAGGTAAACACGAACTCCCTACAAGCTCTCCTTGCCTTGACGAAGCCATAAAGGTCCTTCGTCACTGTGGCCAGATGAGGCTTGGCCACTACCATGAACATTTCATGGACCTTGGGGTCACTTGCCATCGTCTCGAGAGTAGTCTGAAGAGACATTGAGGCAGTCAGTCTTTCTTTTGTATCGAACTCACTTCGCAAAAGAAAGTCAGACAGCTTAGGGAGGTCCTTGCCGAACTGACGTCCGGCAATATCAGCCTCCAACTTTCCCACTGAGAACGTAAGATGGACGTCCTTCCAATCTTTGTGGTCCATAGGCAGGGCCAGCGACAAGGGTTTACACTCCTCTAGGGAGGGGCAAGACTTGCCGGCCTCGATTGCTTTTAGTACAGCCAGAAACCCTTTCTGTAAAAGGGGAAAGGCTCTAGTAGGCGAGGACACAAAGGAAGGGAGCTTCCTATTCAATGCAGCTACCTTTGAGATAGAGAAGCCCCTCTCTTTCATCGAGGATGAAAGTAGAGCTTGAGCCTTAGCATGGTCCATCACTATGACCTCCTTCGGCTCTGTCTCCTCCTTTGAAGCTGGTTCCTTCCTCAGCCGGACATAACAGTCCAGATATGATGCCTTGCTGGGCCAGAATTCCACCCTCCAGGGGAACTGAGCCCAGCTTATCCGAGATGACGATCTTTCCAGTCGTCATCGGCATGTGCTCAGCATACCTCCATGGGTTAGCATCTGAGCACAAGGGAAGGTCTTTCACATTGAGCTTTTTCTGGGGCCCATGTGATTCTGCAAG
>NC_090728.1:25471703-25509203 GCF_036898095.1 Palaemon carinicauda | reverse complement strand
AAAGGTATTTCTTTTTTTCGATTCGGTTACAAAACGCGTTAACAGTAAAAAATGTGTAGTACTAGATTAATACAGCCAACATATTTACAATTTATAATTCATATGTATTAAATAATTCTTATTATAAATATTCTTCTTACCTCTTTATAAAAAGATGATAAGGTAGAAATGTCCTTATCATTTAAGGTAAAGAATGCGTTATTTCCCGAGGTTATGTTCCTTATTATTATAAATCAAATATTATTAAAGCATAATAGAAAAAACCAAGTTCTCTCTATGCAATAGATATTTATGGTTTGTATAAAAGCCAATCTAACATGAATATGAAAAAAAGAGTTTTGAAAAAAGACATTGCAATTTATTTCATTTTCTTTTAATCAACTTTTAAATGCTAGTGATATATTGATACATCATCGAAAAAATATGGTTTCTTTGGTGGAAATGCAAGTTCAATCCCATCCATTTTGTACTCCATCTTAAAAACAGGAAAGCTTAGAAAAAAAGGAATAATGAAAGCTAAACTGAATTAATCTTACTCTACCCATTTAACATTAAAGCTAACTGAAGTAGGAAATGCTAAAATTCTTCAAGAATGTGATACAATCTGTTTACATTTAGAAAAAGGAAAACAGATAACTGATTGTTGAACGGAATGTCTATCAACTTCCGAAATTCTTCTGCAACTTAATTTCGTACAAGAAGTCGAAAAGGATTTATAGAAAGAAAACGAATAGTGATCTTACTCACCTTTTTAGCAATTCTGTATTTCTTTCTCTGTGGAAGTAACACTATGTTTTTCTATCAGTTTTTTTTTTCGAGGTTATGGTGCCGGAAGGTTAAAGTTAACCTTTCCTGTTTTAAGTAAATACTCATTTGGTGAAGTTCCTACCTTCATGACGAGTCCCCATTTTGTTATAAAAGCTTGTGTTCCATAAACGTCTGTATTTTCTTAATAGTCGTCCAAACAAGTACTGAGTATACTTTACGCACCTTCCTTGTTCCTGGTTTCTTACTGCTTACTCCGCAAGATAAGTTTGCGGTCGCTTTGTCAATTAATAGATGGGTATAAAGCATCTAAGCTTATACTTAAACAACAGTCTTAAGGAAAATCCTAAGTTTAAATTTTATCCCATTCTATCTTGAAATCAATTGGAATAATACCTAGTTATCAGTTTCGGCAATCCATTGTGGCATTCATATTAAACTTGTCTTTTAGATTCATGGCCCGAATTACGGATTTCAACTCCTCTCTGCTAGGATTTTGCAACATACCCGCTCAAACATTTCTATGTATTCTTCCCTAAAAAAAAGTTTTTTTTTTTTTTTTTTTTTTTTTTTTTTGGACATGTTCAACCTTGCTTTCATGATAAGGATTGCCTCACCATATTCATTTTTTCTGGTATGAAGCAGTGAGCCATTTCCTTCTATGGATCTCAATTTTTTCATCCCTTTCTTCATTTCTTCGATTGTTTCCCTTATCTTTTCCAAAAAGGTTTCTTAATTTTTTCAGGCCTTTACCCCAATTTATCTAACTTCCCCTTATACAATCTCTTCTTTTTATAGAAATTTCTATGCGAATTTGACTTAACCGACAAAAGTATAAAAGACGAATCCTATAATGAATTGAGAAATATAGTGACAAGAAATTTGAGTGAACCAGCCATTATTATAGAATCAACTCAACATACGTTGTCGCAAGATAAAGTAGCTCACCCAGAGAAAAATCAAGGAAACTAAACACAGTCTCAAACGACTTGAAACAAAAGCCAACGGCAAAAAATAGATGAACCAAAGAAGGCCCCTGTGCGCATAGATCGCTTTGTCGAGAAAAATACTCCGGCACAAACAGGCACATCTATTCAGCATGTGAAAAACAAGAGAGAAAAAGAAGACAAGAGGAAAGTTAGGTAGAGTGGCTTGATGGGAAGAAGGCAACTTTGAAGAATGCACTTAGGAAGGCGACAAATGTAATTTTTCGGCCGAGGGGACATCGCTCTAAGGAGACAAAAAGGCGAATTGTCTGGATACGATGATGTAGCCTACATGAGAAGCGGTTCGGAGCAGAGATGGGGATAAGGTTTAGCGTCAACCTTTGTGATAGAAATGCTGCTCTTACCAACGTTTGATGATGCTCCTCCACTTAAATAACAGTATGGAAACTTCTAGTTCCTGCTTTTGTTTATGTTTGTGATGCGTGTGCGTGTGTATGTGTGTGCGTGTGTATGAGCATTCGTGTATACCTTTTACTCGGAAAAAAGTGCATATAGATACTCATGTGTATAAAAAGATATCACATAATTCTATTGTTTAAATTTAGCAGTTAACTTTATGAGAGATCTTGATAATTTTAAAAATTGGTCGTAGTTTTGCATAAGTCAAATATAAACGATGCTGGAAGATTGTATTGGCCCAATACTTCAAAACCTAAATCTGTTGTTAATGGGCATCTTGTTGCAGTTTTTAAAGTATGTCAGACATTATTTTCTGTTACAGTATTGATTTCGGATGTCTTTCAGAATATCCTATTTAACGTTGCTTTTAATGGGCCAGAGGCCTACAAACATGGGACATCTATCAGCAGTAGTTAAAGGATGCAACGTCGGCTATCTTTTGGGAAGGTGCTTTGAATTCGTCTAACCCTATTGCATTCTGAGATGTTCTATCATATTATATTCCCTGTTAAGTTTCTGACTATGCCAGATAGGTACATGTGTGTTTGTGAATATACATTTAACACACATACACACACACACGCACACACATACATACACACACATACACACACACACACACACACACACACACACACACATATATATATATATATATATATATATATATATATATATATATATATATATATATATATATATATACCTGCATGTATATGCATGTGAACATGTTTTAATGGACACAATTCATGAATCGTTGAATACATACAGGAATTGGGTAATATGGCAACACATCACCCTGTGTTATATGGGAACACTTCATCTATACAAAAGTAATTTAAAGTGTAGTCTTTTCCATTCATATTCTAGATTCCGTTTGCAGAACAGCACACTCGCCAATAGTTATATGAGTCTTATGATACATAGAAAAATACAAGGATTTACCTCATTAGTACAATTTGCAATACTCACTAGTTATTGGAAGAAAATGATTAACCACATCTCTCATATTAGCGCTTATTTTCTTTGTATGTTTTATCATTAGACTTTTTGACCTACCGCTAAAAGCATTAGTATTCCTTTTGCTTCAGACTTGACTTTTTGCATTTGTAACATTTGTACACAGCAAAGAATGTAACTTGCGTTGTAAGAATTTTGTGGAACCAGATAACAAAAATGCTGTGTGAAACTGGAGCTGAATGTCATTTCATTAGGACTGACAAAAGTTTTTGTTACATCGTACGTATTGTTAAGGGAGAACGTGGCATGTGCAATCAGCCTGCTCAAGTCCAGGTTATCCTTTTAGAATAGCATAGCTTATGTGTTTGTCTGCATTGCGCAACACTCCTATTCACAAGGCAGGGGATACATTCCCAGTTGTAAAGGCCCAGAAGACAGAGCTGCTTCACCCCCCCCCCCCCACTCTCTCTCTCTCTCTCCCTCTCTCTCTCTCTCTCTCTCTCTCTCTCTCTCTCTCTCTCTCTCTCTCTCTCTCGATTAGAGATAGAGATGATGAAACTTTGTCATGTCCTTAACGTTGAGTGTTTTCTCGGTATTCTAATGCACTGCAATTGGTAATCTATAAAGAGATATCGAATTATCTTGCCCTGTGCTGCATCACCGAAAACGACTTAAATCTTGCATTATGCATCGTGGGAAAATAAACTTGGTAAAGTGCTATTCATTCTTCGACCTGGAAGCCAAAGTCTTATTTCAGTACCATGTGAAAGAAATTGAGTAAACTTGCATTACGAAATCCTAAAACACAGCCCCTCCCCAAATCCATTTTGATTTCGGAAATGATAATTCTTATATAATGTTAAATTTTCCACTTTTATTTTATTATAAATGAAAAATGCTACTGACTCGGTTATATCCAAAGGTATTTCATTTTTTATCCAGATATTACATTTAGTTTTCTATTAAGGCTTTTATTATGTAGTTCCTGTTTTTCTACTTAATATTTGGTAGTTTTTTGTGATAGATCTTCAAAAAGAAAAAAGAAAATATCAGTATTACAAGGTTCAAGCACAAAAATTGTTTGAAGGCATTAAATTTACCTTTTAGAAAAAATGCAAAACTCTTGAAAAATAATCACAAACCATGTAACGTAATTTGGCAAATTACTTCTTTAATCCTCTCTAGGGATTTTCATTCTCACCAGGTAATTGACAGCTGTCAAATTCTGCATGAAACTGCTTTGAAATTTTATTCAATCTGTAAAACTTTGTCGCGCTTCTATATCTCCTTAACATTTAGTAGTTTAAAATAAATTCTATTTTCCACTGGTTTTATAGTGTGTAGTCAATTTCGTATATCATTTATATTTTTACATTTGTATGTATTTTCATCTGGACCTTAATTTTTTAGCATACTCCCTTTCGTTTTCACTCGCTATTAAAAGCGAGGCAATTAATTTTTGATCTTATGATGATCAAATTTTAAGAGATAAGTGACTTCGTATTTTTGTTGACGGTTTAATGGATAAATTAATAATGGATTGCAAATATTGAAGCCTTATCAAAGCATTTTAAAGTTTGACGTGGAAACAAACGTTGTTTTTGGACGTATCTTGACATTAGCCAAAATGTAAGAAACCTTTGTCTCTGAATGAGTAAATAATCAATAACATAATTTTTATGACGAAGAAAAACTGTTTTTCTTCAGTACTTGATAATCTTTGAGCTTGTCATGATATGTGTGTGGTATACGTTAAGCGTTAAATTTAATTGTTCATCAACGTATACCTTCTTACGCAATTGTCATTTTACGTTGTTGCATTAAAACATTTGTTAAAATGCTCCTTTTCATTTTTGCTGTTGTTTTGGTCTCCTTGCTCATGACGGTGAGTCCTACAGGCCAGAGTAGGCAGTAAAGACATACAGTACCTATTTTCCTGCCCAAATAACACACAGGACCAAAATCGTTGTTTTCCTATTATTGTTAAAAGTAGTACACGTGATATATTATTTCGAACGAATCATATTTATGATGCTGTTTAATTCACCCTCCTTAATTCCGGTCTCAAGTATCTGCTCTCTGCTCTGTTGCAAACAGTGATTGCAAGTGATCTTTTAGCCAGTTATTTCACCTTTACGGAAGCCTTGCAGACGTTGTAGAGGCTGTCAAAGGTCAAATAAACTCTATGTCGGAACAAATTTGATTTTACCCTATCTGCAAAACATAGCAATTAAGCATATAAAAGCGAAATGAACCTTGGTCACACGTTTATCGCTAGAGAGTGGTAATTATTATTATTATTATTATTATTATTATTATTATTATTATTAATAGCGAAGCTGCAACCCTAGTAGGAAAAGCAAGATGCTATAGGCCCAATGGCTCTTACAGGGGAAAATTTCCCAGTGAAGAAAGGAAATAAGGAAATATGTTAAAGATGTGAGAAGTAATGAACAAATGAAATAAATATTTTAAAAACAGTAACAACATCAAAACAGATATTTCATAAATAAACTATAAAAAGACTTGCCTACCAGTTGTTTCAAACTTGAATTTCTTACCATTCTAATTTTCGATGAAAACGAATCATTCTCTGTAATAAAAAAAATAATACATAATTTATGCTCATTAATGAAATATAGGTTACAGCAGACAGGAAAAATGCCTTTCATTTACCAGAGCCAATTTTTTCTGACACTTGCGGTGTGTAACAGTGGGAGTCATATCCTTCCATTTGCTGGAAAGTTGTGCTTGATTATATTAGATTGGGAATTTATCCCTTCTCAGCTCTAAAGATTTTCTAAAGTCCGTCAAATTTCAGTACTCATTCCAAATAAAAGTTATGCTTAATTAGGGGAAAAATTACTTGGAAATAATCCGCCATCTCTACTTTACGATTGCTGTTTTCGTCCACATATATATGATGGAATACATCCCGATACACATATCTAAATACTTCAGCCAAAATTACAAGAGAAGTGAACTGAATTTCAGTATCAGAAAGCCATTTAGCTGGAATATATTCCTTGATATACTTTACAAATTTGAAAGCTAATTATAATAGCTTGTGATTTGTAGACAGAAATTTAAGGGGAAAAAAAATGCTTTTACAACTAGTTGTATTATAGGGAATATGTTGGCCAAGCCACCAGCCACCCGATGAAATACTACCGCTAGAAAGTTATGGGGTACTTTGACTGGCCAGGCCGTACTATATTGGATCATCCTTTCTGGTTACGGTTAACTTTTCCTTGGCTACGCATACACCGAATATTCTGGCCTAGTTTTTACAAATTCTCCACTCTCCTCATACACCTGACTACACTGAGATTACCAAACAATTCCTCTTCACTCAACCGGTTAACTCCTGCGCTGTAACTGTTCAGAGGCTACTTCCTCCTTGGTAAGGTAGAAGGGACTCTTTAGATATGGATAGCAAAATCAAACCATTGCTTTCTAGTTTTGGGTAGTGTCATAGCCTCTGTACCATGGTCTTCCACTGTCTTGTATTTTCATGCCTTTCCAACTAGGGTTGCAGCTTAGAAAGTAATAATAATAATAATAATAATAATAATAATAATAATAATAATAATAATAATGATAATAATAATAATAATAATAATTTTAATGTTTGGTCTGGCTCTGCCGACAGAATTCAATTAAAATTTCAATTTTCATTTTTTTCGGGGACCGGATAAACGACTTCATTCCCGCAGACACCCAACAATTCGTGAATATATTAAGCCGTCACATACTTTTTCAAAAAGAGCGAGATCATTTTATCAGACAGATGAATTCGCTTTAGCTGTTGAAGAGATTTCCTGTCCGAGGTGGTGAATTTTAACCCATTATGCTCGAAGGTGCCGCACACGCAGGCTGTATATTTCAAGAAAATAAGTGCTCGTTTGGACTCCTCTCTGGCATTTTATTTATCTCACTCTGGTATATTTGAAAAGCTTTGTATTCCTTTTTTGTATTGTTTTGTATTTGCGTCAATAGGTGTAGGAGTAGAAGATGATGATGATGATGATGAGGATGATGATTAAAATGCGTTTTCTGTATTCCGGAATATTATTGTTATTATTATTATTATTATTATTATTATTATTATTATTATTATTATTATTATTATTATTATTTTCATTACTATTATTATTATTATTATTATTATAATTATTATTATTATTATTATTATTATTATTATTATCATTATTAATTTGTTAAGTTATAACCGTAGTTGGAAAAGCAGGATGCTATAAGCCCAGGGGCCCGAACAAGGAAAATAGCCCAGTCAGGAAAGAATAGAGGAAAAATAAGATATTTCAAAAACAGTAATGCGCGTGCTCATGGTCCAACCGAGAATTATGCGCGTTGCTTGATTTTGTAATATTTGTAACTTCTTTATCTTTCTCTCCGAATAGCAAATGAACACTGGGGCTGCATAATCAATAACTGAACGAACCGTGCTGATTTCCAGCATTTGTAATGCAGGTATACCGGCAGCATTGCCTCGGTTAGCCAGAACCTGCAACGGTCTTAATGTTATCAGACGGATATTTCTAGCATAACTGACCTCATACATAATTTTGTGAAAGCCAATATACATTGCAAGATATTTATAAGTTCCTGCCGTTTCCAATTGCCTTTCATTAAATGCTATCTCGTTTCTAACAGGAGAGCGTGATTGAAATTTACTTTTATTCTCATTAATAACTAATCCCGTGTGTAAGAATAAATTGTGTTGATCAGCTGAAGCCTCTTTCATAACAAACTCATTTATGCACTGGATCATTATGTCATCAGCGTATATCACAGCTTATGTGCCGCTGGGAAAAGTGTCTTGCAATCCTACCCATAAGAACATTAAACAGAATTGGACTTGATACTCCCCCCCCCCTGTAGCGTACCTAATTCCATATCCATATCCTTTTAAGTAACTTTCAATCCACTTTTGCAATGATCCCTTAGTACCTTTATTTACAAGCTCTTCGAGTATGACTTCTTTATTTTCTCTGTTAAATGTTCCTTTGAGATCAATAAATCCCCTGCATTTTACATTGCTAATGCACAGCACTCCTATAACATAATTTTTTGTTCTCTTTCCCTCAATAAAACCATATAGATTTCGAAAAAAAACTGATCACCAATAACAAAAACTAATATATTAAGAATCATTGTTTCCATTAGTTTGCATATACTAGATGTTAATGATATATGTCGATATTCCCCACTATTCTTAGGTATAGGTAAAAACAATGCTAATTTCCATTTAATGGGTAACTTGCCATTTTCAAAACAAAGGTTGATCCAATCAAGTAGTGGCCTATCTACCACCATTATTAAACAATCAATTTTTTCACATGTTACCACATCTTCCCCAGGAGCAGTGTACGTACCCCCCCTTTTTTTTTTAACTCCCAACAACATTCATCTTTTGCAAAAAGCAAACTAGTCTCATCCAACATATCCATTTGCATTTTTACCAACTGACTTCTGTTTGAATGACTGTTGCGTATAGTAATCTGAACATTATCTAGTTAATTACTAAAAGTACAGTTAGATGCCGTTTTCTTCATTAGTCTATTTGCCATCCTTTTTGGGTCATGATAGGCAGTATTTTTCCTTCTGATCCTTCTTATTCTATTCACAGCATTCCATACACCATTTAGAGACTTCATAAAAGAGACCTCCTCTTACTTTTTTTCGTATTTTAGGAATACTTTCAGTAATTTGTATCATAGCCTCCCTACTACTTGCATCATTATGATTCATATTCCACTTCCCTTGCGCTTTTCTTAATTAGATTATTCCAACCCTTTATTATTTCATTATCATAATACTTTGCGTTTCTAAAGTTCATGTTAGAACAGTTCTTCGTGTTCACCTTCACGCGGAATATGGAAATTATTACATTCATCAAATCATCCAGAAACATATTCTCATCATTTCAATGTCCATTTACGTCTTTGTAGTCCTTATACCACTCGGCAACTCAATTATTATTATTATTATTATTATTATTATTATTATTATTATTATTATTATTATTATTATTATTTAAAGCTTAGCTATAACCCTAGTTGGAAAAACAAGATGTTATAAATCCAAGGCCTCCAACAGAGAAAAATAGCCTTGTACGGAAAGGAAACAAGGAAATGAATGCATTAAAAGAGAAGTAACACAATCAAAATAAAATATCTTAAGAACAGTAATATTAAATAAGATCTTTCATATACAAATTGCAAAACCTTAAAAGAAAAACAAAAAATTAAACCTTCCCATCATTCTTGATAGTTAATCTTTTCCGTTTATGACTGAAAGTTGTCCTTTGTATGCCTGGACTCTCATCAGGGGCAAAATGGTCACTTACTAAGTTACCGACATTGAATAGCAGGACATGTCACTTCTGCCGCCTTTCACGTGAGTCGAGTCTTTATTCCCTAAAGCAAAAATGTGTTCAAAAGAATTAGCAATACTGTTCATGACAAACCCATCTTTATTTGAACGCCCATTATTTTCAATATTTCTATGCCGGGCATTAAGGTCACTTAGTAGTAGACACTTTCCTTCAAAAATATATAGAGGCAAATTTCCAATATTCAGTATATCAATATGAACATACGCATTGATTATATATATATATATATATATATATATATATATATATATATATATATATATATATATATATATATATATATATATATATATATATATATATATAACACTCGTTAACACATAATTTCAAGAACACAAACTCTTTAGCATTAATCATAATAGACTCGCATAACATAGCAGGAATGTTGTATTTGATAAAAGCAATTATCCCTCTGGTGTTATTCTCTAGACTAGCAGATAATTCAAAACTTTGATATTCTGGTAATTGAAATCAAACACCATTTACCCTTACCTCCTGCAAAGCAACTACATCAGGATTGGAAGATAGCACGCGTGCATGAATATCATTTGCCCATTTACTTAGACTGTTTATATTCCACGATAAACATTTAAGTTTAGACGCATCTATTACCACTGATTTTTTATTTGTTCCTTAAAAGGTTTTGCCTTCGAAATTTCATTAATCGTAAGCTCATCATTTGGCTCTTCCGTAGATTTCAAAACTGCATCTAATAATAACGCCATATTATGAACTTGATTTCTATATGAATCCTCTTTCCCTGTTTGAAAAAAAAAAAAAAAAAAAAAAAAAAAAAAAAAACATTCATTGGAATATATTTCCTCTCACTAACCACATCAGCAGCATGAACGTCAACCTCACTGTGACCCAAACGGTGAATATCTGTAGCAATGTGCAGGCTCGCCTTGACCATTTTCAGGTGATATGCCTTTAACTTTGGAAGTCTTATCGCTCTTGCATGCATAAAACTAAATTTCGCAGTTTATATACATCTAACCGAAGATCGCTCATTGGTTTATTGTGTTCTTCACTCCTGCCTTTACATAATTAACCACTGGAGCTGCTAGGCTATTTGAATCTAACCAATTCTGAGGTATCTTCTGTAAAGAATCTACTACTTTAGTTACTCCTACTAATTATTGTCGCATGACCACGATTTGCGTTATATTCCTCGACACGGTTGCAACATTTTGGAATAATTTTACCATTATCCTTAATTTTCTGCAGGTATTCCTTTGAGTCGTAGGCCTTCCTGCAGAACCTACACCTAAAGTCATTTTGGAACTTGTACGCTAATAGGCCCCATTTACTGCATTTAATACCGATAACTTTCTATAGCCAATACAAGAAACAAAAATCTTTTTCCGGAACATCGCGTCTAATTAACGCTATCACCTGTGGTTTACGACACACCTTACCCTCTTGTCTAACCTCCCTCAGCTTAGCCTAGACAATTCGCTCATCATTTAATATAAGTTCAAGATTCAAACAAAATAGAATACCAAAAATAACAATTTTGGTTGATTTTATTTCCTCCTCAGGTTTTTCCAAAACAGTCCCATCATACCCAACGATAGTTAAATACTTCAGAGCCTTTTCATCTTTAACAGTAACAAATACTTCAAACTCCGGGTGACTTCTATATTGTTAAAACGTACACTACAGTTTGTTATTGTAATCGATCTTGAGTGAACATGGAGAGTACGATTGCTTCCTTTCCGTGTCAATGATGCAGTCACCTGAAGTCACCTGATCTTCCTTATTGTTGTTTTGCAATACAAGTTCTCTATCACTCACCCTTTGCCTCTTGTCAGCCAAATCAATAGTATTGCTTTCATCAAATAATGGTTGTAGCTCCTTGTGATCTTAACTCTCCATCATGTGACCAGACTTACTACTCGATAATGCTAAATCCACACACACAATCCATGTTATTATTATTATTATTATTATTATTATTATTATTATTATTATTATTATTATTTCATCCACAATTATGCTATCTTCCGAAGACATGCTTGTTGGTTCATCGACATACAGCCGATAGAAACTCGTAGAACTAGATCTTACACTGGGTAGCTTCAACGTTGTCCACCGAGTTTGTTTGTTTTTTCTTTTTATTGGGAGCACTAGTTAATGGCTGTCCTTCTCCAACAGAGTCCAGGGCGATTCGAGCAACAGAAATAAATCAACAAAATATATGGCATTTATAGACTATCAGAAAGCTTTTGTTAAAACCTCAGCAGTAATGAAAGCTCTTCAAAAAATAGAATAGAGGAGTCTTATGTTAAAGCATTTCAAGATATATATTGAGAACATTCCGATTGAGAAACGAGTTAGACAGGGAGACCCGATCTTTCCTAAATTATTCACAGCATGCCTAAAAGAAGTTTTTAAGAATTTAGATTGGGATAATGTAGAAATTGATATTAATATTATTTACAAATAACATTGATGAGTTTAGTTAATCATGGGAGGAATTTTAAAAGATGATAGGAAACTTTAATAGAGAAAGCAGAAATGTAGGCTTGAAAATCTATATGAATAAAACTAAGATAATGTTCAATTGAAATGCAGAGACAACAAATAAGAGATATGGACAAACCTTTAGGACAGACAGTAAGTGTTTCCCCATGACACGAGACCGAAATTAAAAGGATAGGCATAGGAAGGAGAGCATTAGGTAAACAAAGTGGGGTTATGATTAGTAAAGTGACACTGTGTCTATAGAGAAAAGTATCTAATCAGATGATCCCACCAGTCTCAACTTTTGCATAAGAAACTTAGAGCCTTAGAACATAAGCTAGTTAAAGCACAAATATTGAAAAAATAATGATGGGAATAACACTATGAGACAGAAAAAGAGAAACATGGATACGAGAGCAAACTAAAATAAGAAAAGAATTGGGCATGGACAATATAATGAAAATGACAGACAATAGATGGACATTTGGAATAACATAATGGCTCCATAAAGACTGTAAAAGAAGTAGGGAAAAGGAGAGAAGACGATGGATTAAAGAAAAAAAAAAGTTTGCGGGTGTGGACTGGCAGAGAAAAACCATAGACAGACGCAAGTGGAAGGACATGTCTTAGGCCTTTGTTCTGCAGTAGACTAGTAACGCCTGTTGATGATCATGCTTATGATATACGTATGTACTACACGCTTATGTGGGTGTCTGTGTGTGTGTGTGTATTCACTAACACTTACAGTATATCCCAGTTTTCTTAGGGAACAAGCACTATTTGGATAAGAGAATATGAAGGGGCTAGAGGACTATCAGGTAAATATTCTTCATTTACCATTCTCTTCACAGAATTTCCAAAATCTTGTTTCAATTCATTGAGCAGAACCAAACAGCAGCTCTTTGTAATTTTTGAATCCGATACCTTGAATCATTTAGAATTAGATGAGTTTTCAGTTTCACATATTGAAATGTCCATTTTCTATATTCAGTAGCAATGTAAAATTCATGTAGGTAACTTGATTGAATCACAGAAGAGGTGGAAACTCAAATGACTTGGGAAGCCTAAATGCATTTTACAATTACAAAGAAATGAATATTGAGAGTCCGATGTCAGACGGAATTAATACGTTACTCTTGGGAGGAGCAAGCCAGATAACTCAGTTACTCTGTGTTACACGATATTTTGAATAGAAAATACAAATCAACAACTTAATCACATGGAGAGAAGATCTAACTGAGAATGAACCAGTCATCATTTGGATGTTAACGTTTGTAACGCCCCAACAGATACTATCATAAGAACAATCAGAAATTGAATTGTATCCCAATTTCCTCTTTGGGGAAAATTAACCACTTAAAAGGATTTAATGGGTTGGAAAAATAATCTTAACCATTATAGATTCTATGTGGAATGAATGCAAATGTAATTTAGAGAATGATTAGAAAAAAAAATTAAGCTTGCTGAGATAAATGCAATGTAATTCTTATTCCAAAAAGTGATATGACATATTTCTCATCTCATTTAAACAATGACTATAATTTACGCAAAATTCCACTATATAATTTTAGTCTAAATAGTAAACAGTAATATTAAATTAATTAGAAGAAACCGACAAGTTAATTATACAGTTAAGGAATAATAAATTTATTTTTTACTTGACCAATTTCACAAAGCTTCCAGACGCTAATTTGCATGGAAACATTCCGTAATGTTCTCAATAAAAATGTGACTGGAATCGGGAGACTTGTTCCTAAAATTTACATTTTAAGCGTCACTGCGTAAATGTTCGCCGGATACTCTACGAAAACTCAGCATTCGTCACGTGACACACACACACTCTCTCTCTCTCTCTCTCTCTCTCTCTCTCTCTCTCTCTCTCTCTCTCTCTCTCTCTCTCTCTCTCTCCACTTAGCCTACATAATGTATAAATGATATGATATTGTTTATTCTATAAATAATATAGCCGCTTGGATGCGGAAATGCAGTCATTGGGTATTATCCGTAATTCTGATTTGACTTCTGTAACCGTATCATGAATTATTTTGAAGGCTAATCTCTCTCTCTCTCTCTCTCTCTCTCTCTCTCTCTCTCTCTCTCTCTCTCTCTCTCTCTCTCTCTCTCTCTCTCTCTCGCTTAGCCTACATAATGTGTAAATGATATGATACTGTTTATTCTATAAATGATATAGTCGCTTAGATGTGAAAATGCAGTCATTGGGTATTATCCGTAATTCTGGTTTGACTCTGGTACCCGTATCATGCATTATTTTGAAGGCTAATATCTCTCTCTCTCTCTCTCTCTCTCCCCTCTCTCTCTCTCTCTCTCTCTCTCTCTCTCTCTCTCTCTCTCTCTCTCTCTCTCTCTCTCTCTCTCGTGGCGTATCTTTATTAATTTACAAATAAAGTAAGTTTTTGTGGAGCATATTAGACGGATTTTGCAACGTGTTGCAGAGAGTCTGGCCATCCCCAAAAGTGGTTTGTTTCTTCTTAACGTTTCATCTCAGTTAACATCCCTCTAAGGATGTCAAAATAGAAACTTTCATCATAAGGCTGTCTTGTAAGCTTAATTTGTTGTTGATTAACGAAGTATAACACTTTTCATTACAACAAAGTTCTCAATGTCGGCCTAACAAATTTAGTTTTAATTCACATGCCTTAGCGAAAAGTGTTGAAATTTAATACATTATCTTCTCTATATAAGGTTTCCTTTTATAGTTTCGAAAATCCCCCACAGTCTAAAACTTGAATAAAAGTTTAATGAGTTTCTATCTTCATCAAATGGTATTAAGTTCCTAACTTGTTTTAAAGTTATCCTGGCCGTTGGGTTATCTATTCTAGATATATAGTATAACACGAATTATATTTGCACCTTATAAGGCTTTTGTATTCTGCATAGAGTTTTCAATGTGCATGGTTTTATCGTCATATTAGAATTGTACATATTCACAATATTGCTTTTTTTATATCCAAACATTCACATTCATTTTCTAAAGGACCCCTGCAGCTTAAATGATAATCCTCTTTACACTGATGCCTTCAATTTGTCTATATTTAATACGTCCTTGTAGATTTCGCTAGACCCTCTTCTCGGTCTGACCTAATATGCTTTCAAACTAAGGTTTTCTACTGACAAAACAGATTTCTCCTCAGGATCTAATTTTCTTGTTGTCAGTTTTTAACAGTTGTTTTATTGTTCAAAGTTTTAGGAGTTTTATAGCCACAAACTCCAGCATTTATTTGAAACAACCCAACAACGTTTGGACACTTATTCTGAATAAAAAATACAACAAAACAACTCAATCACATGAAGAGAAGATCTAACTAAGAATGAACTAGTCATGTTTATGTTTAACAGACTAACATAAGTCTCTATTCACAAAATATAAAAGAGATATCTATTTTAACGTTGTTACTGATCTTAAAATTTTTATAGAAATTATCTTAATTTCTCATGTAGTTTATTTATTTCCTTTTTTTTTTCTGACTGGGCTATTTTTTCCTGTTGAAACCCTTGGGTTTATAGCATCCTGCTTTTCAAACTAGGGTTGTAGTTGGCTAGTAATGATAATGATAATTACAACGGGCAATAGGTAGAGCTCATACTTCCACCAACGCCACATCATAAGATAGGCAATTGGATTATACACATTTTGATAAAAGTTTCTTGCAAAATGGATAAAAAATTACCACCATATAGCAAAGAGAAATTTCTGACCTTTGTGTGACCTTGACCTTAACCTTGACTTTTTACCCAATCAATTCCAAAATCTAATCCAATTATCTCTGGATCATAGTCAGACATCCCACCAAATTTCGTGAGATGTGTCATGATATAGCAAAGAAAAATGTTTTTTACCTTTTCGTGACCTTGACGTTGATCATATAGGATATCACAAGATAGGCAATTAAACTATGCACATGTTGGCCCTAGTTTCAAGCAAACTGGATAAAGATTGACCATGATGTAGCAAAAAGACCTTTTTGACCTTGACCTAAACCTTTGACACAATCACTCATAAATCACGAGATAGGCAATTCCATTATAAACATATTTGCACTAGCTTCACGCAAATCGTATAAAAATCAACTTTGATATGGGGTAAAGACATTTTTTACATTTTCGCGACCTTGACCTTAACCTTTGACCCCATCACTCCCAAAATCATGTCAAACTGGCATTGGATCATGGTTAATCATTCCACCAAATTTCATGAGCTTCAGTTAAATAGCTTTCAAGTTATGCAAACACCAAACAAGCAAACATACAAACATAAATAAATTAATACACTCCCATCAAAATACAATCTGGCAAAGATAATAATGATATGGTATGTACATTATGAGGGTATTTATCTAACCTGTCAAGTCATTTTGGCAGTAATAATGAGTTACCTCACACTTTCATTCAAGTCAAGGGTTGTTGTGATTTCAATAAATCCTTTTAAACTGCCTAATCACTCCTGATTAGAGGGCACCAACTAACCCCACACCCCCACCTCTGAAATAAACCTCGATTTAAACCCTTTGAAACGGAAAAAAGATACAGGTTTGTCCATAGCAGTCTAGACGTTGTACATTTTTTTTCTAGGCACAGTATTAGGTTCAGAGAAAATGTACACGAGTATATATATATATATATATATATATATATATATATATATATATATATATATATATATATATATATATATATATATATATATATATGTATTATATATATATATATATATATATATATATATATATATTTATATATATATATATATATATATATATATATATATATATATATATATATATATATATATATATATATATATATATATATATACATAATTTCAAATTCATATCACTCTATCTAGTATTTTTCTTTATATGTACGACTGACTATACAATTTATAGTCCGTTTTTATTATACAATTTAAAAGTTACTAAATCTTTCATTATAACATTGCTTCATGTACGTTCATATGTATCTGCATTGTTTTCATATTAGTTTTGGTAGTAATTAAAAGATCTTCTGTGCCTCGATCAATGCACTCTTGAGTTCCAAGGAATTCTCTTGTCTCTACATTAATCTAACTAAGATTATGAGAGATACTTCTTACTATCCTTAGAGACCATACACACTTCTTATCTATGAGGAGCCCCGCAATAAGAATTTTACTATTAATTGGAGAGCATATAATAAAGATCATTATTTTATATTGCTATAACTAATGATATTACTAACAAAACTGTACACTTAACAGGCTATGAAGTAAGAAGTTATAAAAGTGAGTGAATTTAAATGTTTTAGATTTTTTCTTTTTGTGTGTTTGTGTTCCCTGTGTCGTGAAAATACACGAAAAGGCATTACAAAGATGGAAAAGGAATATAAATCTTAGACGTCCGCTTGATAAAAAACATTGCAATCGCTATCATTCATCTAGTGGAGGGGGGAAAACACTCTAGGTCCCTAAGATGAAGAGTATGAACGATGTACCTCACCTATTATACCTACTTTAGCTAACATGGGATCTCTCTCTCTCTCTCTCTCTCTCTCTCTCTCTCTCTCTCTCTCTCTCTCTCTCTCTCTCACATTGCCACAAACAAGTATTGAAACACGAAGGTTGCAGCGCTCTTTCTCCAGCTCGGTCGGAGGCTGAATATGCGCTATCTTTGCATCATTTCGAGAAACAAGTGAAAATCTGCAGAAGCTTTTTGTTGCCGTATCTCGTGTCCCAAAGGGCGATGGGATGACCTTTATCATTTTCTTGTTTTCCTTCTTGCTTCAAAGTTTATTCTTGAGTAGAGGTCATCAACAGTAAACTTTTAACATAATAAGAATGCTTGTGAATATGTTTATATCTATTTACTATAGTTTATGTAAACACGTTTTTGGTAATAAGGCTAATATATCCCTAATATCAGTAGCACAGCATTAAATCAGATGTTATTGTACTGAAAGGTGATATTAAGACAAGGGTGTTTTCATTGCACTCTAAAATAGTAATCCTCCAATACAACATACATTCTCTCTCTCTCTCTCTCTCTCTCTCTCTCTCTCTCTCTCTCTCTCTCTCTCTCTCTCTCTCTCTCTCTCAAGCATTTGACTTTTTCGGGTGCTCTGCACCAATTACCGTTATTACTCTCGTATTACCAAAACATTTTATGATTTGATTTTGCTCGACGAGTTGTGCATACAAATTAAGAAATATGAGTCCAATCAGAATGCATTTATAAATAAGGACCTTTAAAAAAAATAAAAAAAGATCCGCAGCTAAAAACTATTTTTATATCAATTTCTATTGAATATAGGTTATCAGTCAAGCCAACGAAAACGACTTTTTTGTAAAGAAAAAGTCAGAAGATCTGCAATTAAATTTTTTTTTATATTAATTTCTCTTGAATAATGGTTATCAATCCAGCTAATTAAAACACTTTTTATGTGATATAATAGGCAAACTTGAAATGACCAATCTTCGAAAACTTTATGAAAATTCGACCTAATTTTTTACCATAGGGAAAACAATGAAATCTTTGGTTATTCAAAAAAAAAAATTTAAAACCGTTATTGAAGAATAAACCGAGAAGGAAAAAAATTATCTGCAATTCTCGAGGTGTTCTAGACTCTAGAGTATCCGTATAATTCAACTATAGTTGGAGTGACTGACTCAATCGTCTCACATAGCAAAACCCTCTTCAGCCACTTCACTCAGCGAAGTTATAGCTAAGACAACAACGGTGCCAGTGACAGATGGAGCCTACTTATATAGGTGCTCCACTTCAAACCTTTGCCTTCTGTTTACACCATAACTGACGAAATCATTAACGACTGCGACCAGATGCCGGCAATGTAATATAATCTATTTATAGCTCCCACCATACATGTATATTACCTGTGCCGAAAGAGATAGCACAGGCTATATAACTTTTAGTGACTTCCTTTATCTAGTACAGTAAATTTTATCTGCTAACAAAACCAAAACCTGGTGTAAACATTTGTTTCTGAAAAAGAATTAAACATTTAATGTTATGTCGTGGCCTCGCTTGAACTCGCTAACTTGAAAATCTAACTCAAATCTAATCAGCCTAAAATAAAATACTAATTTTTTTTTCTAATCATCTTTTTTAATGAACTTACCCTCATGTTCCTGTTAATGAATTAAAAATGAGTTACTGTTCTTAGAATGATAATATTTGAAGCTAAATGTTAGAGTTTCCTTGGAATATCAATTTACAACCATACAAAGGCTGCAAAACTCAATTTCTTATCAGCATGAACTCGTTCTTTTAAAACACAATTCACAAGTGATCCAGTCAGTCATATGTGAAGTGCTTTCGTAGACTTTCGTAGATTTTATTTAGGTTGCCATACTCCAAAACTGATGATGATGTTAGATCGACCCACAGGATGGTGGACAACGAGCTTTATGCGTTGGCAGCCGTAAGATGATTTTCATCATCGCCAGAAGAATGGATGTGATGATGAGGAGATGAAATTCTCCAGAAACCTCCAAGAGCTCTCAATGACGACCATGGGTGGGTAGGTAGAAGCTGCTGCCCAAAACCCAGTCCTAGTTTGGTTCTGGATCAATTCGTCAATATATGTATATGTATATATATACAGTATATTTATATATATATATATATATATATATATATATATATATATATATATATATATATATATATATATATATATATATATATATATATATATATATACAGTGTGTGTGTGTGTATATTTCTCAATGAACGTTATAACCCAAAGACAAAATAAGATGAAAGCACAAAATCACAGCTAAGTGAAAGATAGATCTCGTCATCAAGAAAAAGTAAAGTTCAATGTTTCCTTCTCTTTTGGAAATTGGGACAAATATAATGACGTGAGTTCAAGAAAAGAATCCAGTCTTATTGAAATTTTTTGTCTAAAAACAAAACCTCAGATTAATTTTCAGTCTTACACGTAACAAAAGGGAAACTTAGCTTTTTTTTTTTGACAGGAAATTCTCTAATTTTCCTTTTCATGTTTCCTCTCTCAAATGTTTTTTCTTATAAGAAAAAAGAAGTTTTTCATAAAGTTGGTTCGAGAGTTCAGTGTTTCTTCATATTTCTGATATTATGTTTTCATGCAATGGATGAACGAAATCCAGAAAAATAAAATGCAAAGGAATATTACCTTATTTACCAGGAAACATTTGGTTAAAAACTGAAATGTCGAACTTTTAAAATGAAGAATATTCTAGAAATTTGATTCGCATTATAAAAGTTGATTCATAACTTAAGACATAAAAAGGTACACGGGAATAAATGTTCCGAATCTACTCAAAGGCAGAAATCTTTTTTCTTTGTTCATTATGAAACAAATAATTAATTTTGAGTGCGATATATTAGTTTACTACTGTAATAGTGCAGAATGCTACATATTATTCATTGGAATATTCACTATGCAAGACATTTATCAAAGGTTAACTGTAGGTCTAAATATCATCATCCTGATTCATTTTATCAATACTAAATCTAAGGAAACCACTTCAGGTTATACATAAATTCACATTTATATGTGATCCATAATCAGTGACTAAAAATTCGAAAGGTTGGCATCTGCGGAGACGTGGTAAATTAAAGAATAACTATATGATTTTGAAAGAGAGAGAGAGAGAGAGAGAGAGAGAGAGAGAGAGAGAGAGAGAGAGAGAGAGAGAGACATGTGTGTTTTCATGTGAATGTTCAAGGCATTCCATTACATTATAAGTGTCAACAATCTTTAAGGTAGATGGTGTGTTGTTTTAAGAATTTCTGATGTATTAAAATTATGAGAAGTTTTTCTTTATAAAATTTTATATTGACTAAAAAAAAAATGTCTATAAACTGTATAAACTAACGATAAACACATTCATTAAAAGACTTTCTGTAAAAAAATCCAGTTCACAAGCTTTGTTAAATCTTTGTTTATCCACTCAATAAAAAAGTATAGCACCTTTACATATATGTAAAATCAAAGAGAATATACCAATAAAGTGTGTAGAAAACTATGCTCAAATAATTACGAAACGGTTTATGAAGAGCTTCATTGATATTTCACGATAATATAATCATGAATTTTACATTTCCTTTAGTCAAATATATGTTAAAGTATGTGAATATGTGAAATAAATTCCCCAAATATTTTAAGTGATCTTTGCTTTTGAATTGGTCACAATTGCATAAAGAGACAGAACCCGGTGTTCTCTTGAATGAAAATCTGGGTAATTGATAGACGTATCCATCCTCGTGTTTTAAAATGGCCTGGTTCAATGAAGATTGTATATACGATCATTTGAAAAAAAAAAAAAAAAAAAAAAAAAAAAAAAAACAGCAGTCTTTTAACGTTATTGATAGGTGATAAATCCGATTTGACCTGGAGAAATAATACTCAGCTATGACCTATTGGTCAGAGAGTTTATGCTCCAACTGTAAAGAGATACAATTTGACGATAAAAGAAAGGGGCATAAATGATGGGTTATCCTCAAATTTACACTCTTTGGTGTGGACTTAACTCTTCCTCCTCTACTTAAACCAAATGGCTGTCATTCACTGTCCAAATGTAAAGGTTACCTTTTAGCTGAAGAATATTGATCTTTTTCCCTGTCTTTTTCAATATAAACGAACTAGTTTAGCTTTTTGGTCCTGTTAAATATTAACACTATCACTAGACTTTGATACATATGGAGGGATAGACCCAATGATTTTTTTTTTTTTTTTTTTTTTTTTAATAAAGACAGCTGATTTCTTAACAAGAAGTTTTTTTGCACTTGGAGGATTAGTAATGTTGATATATGGGGTAACTTTCTTGTAATAGCTCTAGCCCTGCCGATTATTGTCAAATTTCCATAACATCTATATCTTCTAAAGTTTTTAACGTCTTTTGGTAAAAAAAAAAATCTAAATAGGTATGCAAAAAGTAATCATCTATTTCTTAATTTGCAGGTTCGTTTCCCAATGGCCTTGGAGCATGGAAGGCCATTCCTACAATTTCCAATGCTGTAGATATAACTTTATTATGGTCAGGAAGTTCGTATGATTGGCCTCAATTTTAATGCTGTCTTTGTCAATGTTAATAAGGAGGCCCTTTTTTCAAACTTAAGCATATGGAAGTAGATGGGTGCTTTCTGAACATAATTAAGGAATCTTTAGGTAATAGATTGCAGAGAGTAGTTGTTCCTGGGCACCATAGTAACTACAGGAATGTAATATCTGGTGTTCCTCAGGGTACCGTTCTTGGCTCATTACTTTGCATACTATATACACATGACACGTAGTTTGTCCAAGAAGACAGCTTATTGCATATGCAGATGATGCTACTCTTTTTACATCAATTCCATCTACTAAATATAGCCGTATGGATACTGTATCCCTTAATAGAGTTCTGGCTAAAATTGGTGAAGGTACAAATTATGAGACATGAAGTTATACACTAAAAAAGAAAAAAAAAGGGGGGGAGGTAATATAATTGTGACTAATTTAGGTCTAGGACAGTATGTCCTTAACGTCCATATAATTGCATTGACAATGTCTCTTCAACTAAAAGCCACTTTCAAATCTTAGGTGAGAATTTTTATTACAAATTTACTTCTGAGAAGCAAATTCGGTATATATCTTTCTCAATAGCAAAGAAAATTCGATTATTGAGAAAGTCTAAGATATTCGAATCTCAATATATTCTGAAGAAGTGTTTTAATTCTTTCATTGACCCACTTTTGAGTATTATTTTCCTGTCTCCTCTTTAGCTTCTGACTCTCGTCTTAATTTGTTGGACAAGAGCTTTCATGATATTAAATTTCTTCCTCGAGTTTTTTATATTAATCTTTGGCGGCTTTATGCAGCTACGTTATGCATAAGATTTTTCCTAATTCAGATTTTTCATAATTCAGATTTTTCACTTTATCCAGATCTGGCCATACTGTTCCATCATGTACGTACGACTAGGTATACAGTCAATCCTTACAGTCAATTCTAACAGTCATGCCTCTTCCACACAATGCCACACAGTATTCTGAAAGTTTTATTCCAGCTATGACCAAATTGTGGAATGTTCTTCCTTAATCTAGCTATTTCATCAGCTGAACTTCAAAACTTGAATTTTTTTGTAAATTGTCTTTTCTTGAACAGGTTGACATAAGTACCGTTCTATACTGATCTATTTTAACGTTGTTTCCGATCTTAAGATATGTGTCTATTCTTTAGAAATTAAATATATATAGCTTATTTGGTATTTCTTGGTTTCCTTTCGTCACTGGGCTGCTTTCCTGTTGGAGTCCCTTGGGGTTGTACTGAAACATTCTGCTTTTCCAGCCATGATCATAACTTAGTGTATAACTATGTGTATATTATCCTCGCTATTATACTCTGCAGAGAAGCTTGGAAAAGGTATTCATTTCTTCCCACCTTGAAATAGAACTTTCAATTATACTCAGAGAGAGAGAGAGAGAGAGAGAGAGAGAGAGAGAGAGAGAGAGAGAGAGAGAGAGAGAGAGAGAGAGAAAACATGGGAAGAAATTGATTCTCTCTCTCTCTCTCTCTCTCTCTCTCTCTCTCTCTCTCTCTCTCTCTCTCTCTCTCTCTCTCTCTCTCTCTCTAGTCCATAAGTCACAATTGTGAATAGTTTTCTAATAGATAATAAGAAAGTTGAAATTTTTGTTTTACGTTGCAGCGTTCTTTTAATCTAGGCATATATTTTGTTCAATACCTATTTGCAATCAGGATTGGCACCTGCGTCAACTTCCACGATGCCAGCTATTCTGATTTTCAAACTCTGTTGCAGCATCATACAGGTACAAATATTTGAATTAGTCTGCTTCATTATCACTAGTTTAACGTCATTATCTTTTCAGGTATCCGGAATAACAAACTTAGAATTATCTAATACAAACATTGGAAAGACCGTGTGAGACAGTGTCAAATTGTAACACTGAAGCGAGTTTGGGGAAGCGAGCGATTACCAGAATGAACCGAACTCGACGAGTGCCTGAGAGTGTTGACAAGCTGACTTGAGTGCATATCTTCTCAGGTCTAGCTGAAAGACGTGTTTGCAAAAACTTTTTTTTTCATGTTCAGAGGATGTGTGATGATTAAGTCAGCTTCCATTAGTTTGGCTAAGAAACAACTCGAGGTTATGTTCGTGGTTTGACAAGATTAGGGAATTGTCATGTTGTGTGCCAAGATTTGCTCAAAGAATGGACTGTCACACATATTTGTTTTATGATCTACTTTTATCTTTGTGTAAGTAGAATATTTTTGTTTTTAGAAATGAATCTCTGAATAATGCCATTCATGTTCTGTATAAGAATCTGGTTAGCATGAGAAATATGAATATTGCGGAGATCAAGAGCAAAACTGGAAAGTACACATTTTACTTTTGATTCCAACAGTGAATGTATGTGTGTATGTATGAGGTCACAATAGGAACAGTTAAAAACTTCAATAAAGTTAGTAAGCCTACTTTCGTCAAATTGACATCATTAGACTCACAATACAATAAAGTCTCAAAAGCATTGTATTTATGCAAAACATAGGATCCCTGTGAGGTAATTTTCTCGATGCTCTCAGATAAATTTGATTCAAGAAAAGAGGATACGGGGTCACGATGGCTTAAGATAATTTTTTGACCTCTGGTGCTGGTAACTATCCATCCTTCATTTTTATTCAATAGGGACAACCATTAGCATGGACTACTGTGTCGGCCTTCGACCAGTTAATCCAATGGTGTAAGTTAAGTAAGAGGACAGCCAAAGCATTACTGGTATACCTTTGATACTATACTGCCTCCACCTTAACATTGTGAAAGGGTTTGGGCATCGGCATTGTCAACAAAGCTGTATTAGTCAGGGCCACTCATACTAGGTTGGTTTGCTGCGAGAAAGCAGACGAAAATCATCCACCTAGGGCAATCTGCAATTGACCAGCGTGGTGATGAAAACTGGCCAAACCCATACATGGATAAGGATATGTCTGAGGCCATTAGTCTACAATGGACTAAATTCGGCTATATTTGTTGTCGTGTATATATATATATATATATATATATGTGTGTGTATATATATATATATATATATATATATATATATATATATATATATGTATATATATATATATATATATATATATGTATATATATATATATATATATATATATATATATACATATATATATATATATATATATATATATATATATATATATATATATATATATATACATATATATATATATATATATATATATATACTAATATATATATATATTTATATATATATATACAATTATTATAAGAAAGCTCACTTTTCTATTGTTTTCTGTATATTTTATTCTCTTCAAGGCTGAATTTACAATCGAATATATCCACAAAGGAACTAAACATCTAAGAAAAAAAAAACATACAATTTACTACTCTAAATGGTGGCCCTGTTAGATATAAACTCTACGGTAGTTATGTAACCCTAGGAGGTATTGATCTGGCAGAGGCAGAGAAGAAACTCCAAAATCTCGGAATTCCGCATCATCACATAAAGAAGCCTCATCCTCAGGTGAAAAAGATACAAACAGATATACTCAAAGGTCGCCTTCAAAAACTCCATCAAGAGGAGAGATGACCTATTCGAGCGAAGTAGGTTAGCAACGTAGCACATTCTCCCGTAGAATCTTCAATAGATCCATTTATGAAGCCGCTAAGGAAATGAGGAATCAATAGTATATAATTCAGGAAAGGAGAATACATGTAGAAAAGGGATGACATCTTAGACGACATTAAAAAAAAAGCTGAGATTGAACAAGACGTAACAGAGAAAGAAAGAAGCAAGCAGGATGCTAACAAAAGCTATTAGTCAGCAGCAAGATTTTAAATTCCCATAAGTATTTGGTGTCTGTGGGCCAGGATATTTCTATTATTATCATTATTATTACTACTACAAGCCAAGCTAAAACGCTAATTAGAAAAGCAAAGAAAAAAATGCAAAGGATGGTCAGAATTTTACAAAATTCTATTAATTTTATCAAGACCATAAACCAGGAAATGCAATAAGACCCATTATTTCCATAATTACATCCCAAACATAAAACGTGTATGTGTATATGTATAGCCAGTTCACCAATGTCACAGTTCAGGCCATCCTTCAAATCATCTTAGATAATGCTTACAGATTTGGAAAGGTCTCCTTTTATTTCCTGAAGAATTGTTGAAAGAAAAGATAGAATCCTGCACAATGGAGTTTCTTTGCCTCTTGCATAGAAGAGATTACTTTCATGAGGTATATTGAGTGGCAATGGAATTCCCATTTTGAATTCTCTTTGCCAGCATTTACATGGATGTTGTTAAAGAAAAACACATTCAGCAGTCGCAGAAAGCCTAGTATCTATACGAGATATGGGGATGACATCGTCATCACCAATAAAAGACCTCATGAACCAGAGAGGCTTGCTAGAGCCTTAAAAATGTATTCAGTCCTGAACTTCATGATGAAATCGCCCACGAAAAATACTATTCCTTTTCTTAATGTCTTTGTCGAGAAACTACAGTAGTTAGAAAACTGTCTATGAAGAGTTGGAACATGTGAAACATAAGTTGATAAAGAATGGATATCCCAGCTTCGACATAGAGGAATATTGAATATGGGCCCAGAACTCAAGAAAAACATCCAAAAATATAATAATTTATCATAATATGGATTATAGGACAGCCTAGAGATGTGATATAGATGATTTAGAAGAATCCTCACCTATGAAGTGAAACCAAAGGCTCTATTTGAAAAAAAGTATTACTAAGGGTCTACAGTAAGCCCGACTTAGTTGCAACTCTTATGATAAAAAAAAAGAGTCATGGCCCAGAGTACTCGAATCCATGACCAATGTAGTTTACAAATCCAGATGCTCGGAAGGTTTCAAGCTCATTGCCATAGTAGAGCCATAAATCACCACTTTGTTGGTTCACATAATAAGAAACCTCAATTAAATGACCTTAGACAGGTGGAAGTTGTTTCTAAAGATGGTGACTATGGGTGAGTGGTAACTGCCGAAGCACTAAGCGTCAGACTGCAGCAATCTATATGGAATATATAAGTTTCTGCAAATTGTGCTCTACCTTCCATGCAGAGGAGATTCCACTGCATGCTTCTTAAACTCATCCTGGAGCCTTAGGGAATGATGGTATGGAAATTTGCTGAAGATTTGAGATTTTTTTTCCAGCGCAAGGCTTTGGGACTCCTACTGGAATTGCAATACTTTATGAATGATTCACATATCTTTAGTAATATTTTCATGAATCTGAAAGCAAAACATTTTGAAATTTTCGCATTTGTCGTTTTTAAATTAGTTCTAATTTTAGTTTGTATGAAAACCCTGCCATTGTGTAAAGAATGTAATTTCTTTTTAAAGGATACCCAGATGATAGTTATAAGTTATTGGTTAAAACAGCTGTCAGTAAAATTTCAATAAATGAACTGGCATAGTAGTAGATCTTGTCTTACACCTCAAAACACTAGCCGTGAAGACATGAAAAGATAAAAAACTAGAAAAGTGTTGTATGAGAATATTTAATAGCATACAAGAACCGTACTAGATGGTATGTCTTAGACCGTGCTAGGAGGTATATCTTATACCATGCTATGAGGTATGTCTTATACCATGTTAGGCGGTATATTTTAGCAATCCATGGTCACTTACTAAGTTACCAACAATCGAATCATACCCAGATATATTGAATAGCAGGACATAGTCAATTATGCCACCTCTCACATGAGTTGAGTCTTTATTCCCCAAAACACAAATGTGTTCATGACAAACCCATCTTTATTTAAACGGCTATTTTACAAAATTTTTATGCCGGGCATTAATGTTGCCTATGATTGTAAGTAGGTCCAAGGACGGTGGCTCCTCAACCTCTGGATCTCAGTATTGATAATGTTTCTTTAAATTTGTATGACTCTTAAAATTTTAGGTGTGATTCTCGACAGAAAATTTACTTTTGAGAAACACATTAGGTCTGTGTCTTCTTCAATTGCACAAAAAATTGGCTTATAGAGAAAGTCTTTTAAGATTTTTGGTGATCAATCTATTCTGAAGAAGTGTTTTAATTCTTTCATTCTAGCTTGTTTTGAGTATTGTTCTCCTGTCTAGTGTTCAGCTGCTGATTCTCATCTTAATTTGTTGGATAGAAACTTACGGTCTATTAAATTTCTTATTCCTTATCTAGATATTAATCTTTGGCACCGTCGTTCAATTAGTTCATTATGCATGTTGCATAAGATTTTTCATAACTCTGACCATCCTTTACATTTAGATCTCCCTGGACAATTCTATCCTGTTCGTAATACTAAGCAGGCAGTTAATTCTAATAACCAGGCTTTCTCCATCATGAGGCCTCAATACTACACAGTATTCTAGAAGTTTTATTCCAGCTGTTACCAAGTTGTGGAATGATCTTCCTAATCGGGTAGTTGAATCAGTAGAACTTCAAAAGTTCAAAGTTGGAGCAAATGCTTTTATGTTGACCATGCTGACATGATTCTTTTTAATGTTTATATACGACATGTCTATTTTTGATATTGTTAATAGTTTATACAGGACATATCTGTTTTGACGCTGTTACTGTTTTTAGAATGATATATTGTTAATTTATTTTCATCATTTATTTATTTCCTTATATCCATTCCTCACTGGGCTATTTTTTTCTGTTGGAGCCCTTGAGCTTATAGCATCTTGCTTTTCCAACTAGGGTTGTAGCTTGGCTAGTAATAATAATAATAATAATAATAATAATAATAATAATAATAATAATAATAATAATGATAATAATAGTAAACACTTTCCTTCAAAAATACATACAGGAAAGTTTCAATATTCATGATATCACTATGAACATACGCATTGATGATATATATATATATATATATATATATATATATATATATATATATATATATATATATATATATATATATATATATATATATATATATATATGTCAGACGGAATTTATACGTTACTCTTGGGAGGAGCGAGCCAGATAACTCAGTTACTCTGTGTTACACGATATTTTGAATAGAAAATACAAATCAACAACTTAATCACATGGAGAGAAGATCTAACTGAGAATGAACCAGTCATCATTTGGATGTTAACGTTTGTAACGCCCCAACAGATACTATCATAAGAACAATCAGAAATTGAATTGTATCCCAATTTCCTCTTTGGGGAAAATTAACCACTTGAAAGGATTTAATGGGTTGGAAAAATAATCTTAACCATTATAGATTCTATGTGGAATGAATGCAAATGTAATTTAGAGACTGATTAGAAAAAAAAATTAAGCTTGCTGAGATAAATGCAATGTAATTCTTATTCCAAAAAGTGATATGACATATTTCTCATCTCATTTAAACAATGACTATAATTTACGCAAAATTCCACTATATAATTTTAGTCTAAATAGTAAACAGTAATATTAAATTAATTAGAAGAAACCGACAAGTTAATTATACAGTTAAGGAATAATAAATTTATTTTTTACTTGACCAATTTCACAAAGCTTCCAGACGCTAATTTGCATGGAAACATTCCGTAATGTTCTCAATAAAAATGTGACTGGAATCGGGAGACTTGTTCCTAAAATTTACATTTTAAGCGTCACTGCGTAAATGTTCGCCGGATACTCTACGAAAACTCAGCATTCGTCACGTGACACACACACTCACTCTCTCTCTCTCTCTCTCTCTCTCTCTCTCTCTCTCTCTCTCTCTCTCTCTCTCCACTTAGCCTACATAATGTATAAATGATATGATATTGTTTATTCTATAAATAATATAGCCGCTTGGATGCGGAAATGCAGTCATTGGGTATTATCCGTAATTCTGATTTGACTTCTGTAACCGTATCATGAATTATTTTGAAGGCTAATCTCTCTCTCTCTCTCTCTCTCTCTCTCTCTCTCTCTCTCTCTCTCTCTCGCTTAGCCTACATAATGTGTAAATGATATGATACTGTTTATTCTATAAATGATATAGTCGCTTAGATGTGAAAATGCAGTCATTGGGTATTATCCGTAATTCTGGTTTGACTCTGGTACCCGTATCATGCATTATTTTGAAGGCTAATATCTCTCTCTCTCTCTCTCTCTCTCTCCCTCTCTCTCTCTCTCTCTCTCTCTCTCTCTCTCTCTCTCTCTCTCTCTCTCGTGGCGTATCTTTATTAATTTACAAATAAAGTAAGTTTTTGTGGAGCATATTAGACGGATTTTGCAACGTGTTGCAGAGAGTCTGGCCATCCCCAAAAGTGGTTTGTTTCTTCTTAACGTTTCATCTCAGTTAACATCCCTCTAAGGATGTCAAAATAGAAACTTTCATCATAAGGCTGTCTTGTAAGCTTAATTTGTTGTTGATTAACGAAGTATAACACTTTTCATTACAACAAAGTTCTCAATGTCGGCCTAACAAATTTAGTTTTAATTCACATGCCTTAGCGAAAAGTGTTGAAATTTAATACATTATCTTCTCTATATAAGGTTTCCTTTTATAGTTTCGAAAATCCCCCACAGTCTAAAACTTGAATAAAAGTTTAATGAGTTTCTATCTTCATCAAATGGTATTAAGTTCCTAACTTGTTTTAAAGTTATCCTGGCCGTTGGGTTATCTATTCTAGATATATAGTATAACACGAATTATATTTGCACCTTATAAGGCTTTTGTATTCTGCATAGAGTTTTCAATGTGCATGGTTTTATCGTCATATTAGAATTGTACATATTCACAATATTGCTTTTTTTATATCCAAACATTCACATTCATTTTCTAAAGGACCCCTGCAGCTTAAATGATAATCCTCTTTACACTGATGCCTTCAATTTGTCTATATTTAATACGTCCTTGTAGATTTCGCTAGACCCTCTTCTCGGTCTGACCTAATATGCTTTCAAACTAAGGTTTTCTACTGACAAAACAGATTTCTCCTCAGGATCTAATTTTCTCGTTGTCAGTTTTTAACAGTTGTTTTATTGTTCAAAGTTTTAGGAGTTTTATAGCCACAAACTCCAGCATTTATTTGAAACAACCCAACAACGTTTGGACACTTATTCTGAATAAAAAATACAACAAAACAACTCAATCACATGAAGAGAAGATCTAACTAAGAATGAACTAGTCATGTTTATGTTTAACAGACTAACATAAGTCTCTATTCACAAAATATAAAAGAGATATCTATTTTAACGTTGTTACTGATCTTAAAATTTTTATAGAAATTATCTTAATTTCTCATGTAGTTTATTTATTTCCTTTTTTTTTTTCTGACTGGGCTATTTTTTCCTGTTGAAACCCTTGGGTTTATAGCATCCTGCTTTTCAAACTAGGGTTGTAGTTGGCTAGTAATGATAATGATAATTACAACGGGCAATAGGTAGAGCTCATACTTCCACCAACGCCACATCATAAGATAGGCAATTGGATTATACACATTTTGATAAAAGTTTCTTGCAAAATGGATAAAAAATTACCACCATATAGCAAAGAGAAATTTCTGACCTTTGTGTGACCTTGACCTTCACCTTGACTTTTTACCCAATCACTTCCAAAATCTAATCCAATTATCTCTGGATCTAAGTCAGTAATCCCACCAAATTTCGTGAGATGTGTCATGATATAGCAGAGAAAAATGTTTTTTACCTTTTCGTGACCTTGACGTTGATCATATAGGATATCACAAGATAGGCAATTAAACTATGCACATGTTGGCCCTAGTTTCAAGCAAACTGGATAAAGATTGACCATGATGTAGCAAAAAGACCTTTTTGACCTTGACCTAAACCTTTGACACAATCACTCATAAATCACGAGATAGGTAATTCCATTATAAACATATTTGCACTAGCTTCACGCAAATCGTATAAAAATCAACTTTGATATGGGGTAAAGACATTTTTTACATTTTCGCGACCTTGACCTTAACCTTTGACCCCATCACTCCCAAAATCATGTCAAACTGGCATTGGATCATGGTTAATCATTCCACCAAATTTCATGAGCTTCAGTTAAATAGCTTTTAAGTTATGCAAACACCAAACAAGCAAACATACAAACATAAATAAATTAATACACTCCCATCAAAATACAATCTGGCAAAGATAATAATGATATGGTATGTACATTATGAGGGTATTTATCTAACCTGTCAAGTCATTTTGGCAGTAATAATGAGTTACCTCACACTTTCATTCAAGTCAAGGGTTGTTGTGATTTCAATAAATCCTTTTAAACTGCCTAATCACTCCTGATTAGAGGGCACCAACTAACCCCACACCCCCACCTCTGAAATAAACCTCGATTTAAACCCTTTGAAACGGAAAAAAGATACAGGTTTGTCCATAGCAGTCTAGACGTTGTACATTTTTTTTCTAGGCACAGTATTAGGTTCAGAGAAAATGTACACGAGTATATATATATATATATATATATATATATATATATATATATATATATATATATATATATATATATATATATATATATATATATATATATATACATATATATATATATATATATATATATATATATATATATATATATATATATATTATATATATATATATATATATATATATATATATATTATATATATATATATATATATATATACATAATTTCAAATTCATATCACTCTATTAGTATTTTTCTTTATATGTACGACTGACTATACAATTTATAGTCCGTTTTTATTATACAATAAAAGTTACTAAATCTTTCATTATAACATTGCTTCATGTACGTTCATATTTATCTGCATTGTTTTCATATTAGTTTTGGTAGTAATTAAAAGATCTTCTGTGCCTCGATCAATGCACTCTTGAGTTCCAAGGAATTCTCTTGTCTCTACATTAATCTAACTAAGATTATGACAGATACTTCTTACTATCCTTAGAGACCATGCACACTTCTTATCTATGAGGAACCCCGCAATAAGAATTTTACTATTAATTGGAGAGCATATAATAAAGATCATTATTTTATATTGCTATAACTAATGATATTACTAACAAAACTGTACACTTAACAGGCTATGAAGTAAGAAGTTATAAAAGTGAGTGAATTTAAATCTGTTTTAGATTTTTTCTTTTTGTGTGTTTGTGTTCCCTGTGTCGTGAAAATACACGAAAAGGCATTACAAAGATGGAAAAGGAATATAAATCTTAGACGTCCGCTTGATAAAAAACATTGCAATCGCTATCATTCATCTAGCGGAGGGGGGAAAACACTCTAGGTCCCTAAGATGAAGAGTATGAACGATGTACCTCACCTATTATACCAACTTTAGCTAACATGGGATCTCTCTCTCTCTCTCTCTCTCTCTCTCTCTCTCTCTCTCTCTCTCTCTCTCTCTCTCACATTGCCACAAACAAACATTGAAACACGAAGGTTGCAGCGCTCCTTCTCCAGCTCGGTCGGAGGCTGAATATGCGCTATCTTTGCATCATTTCGAGAAACAAGTGAAAATCTGCAGAAGCTTTTTGTTGCCTTATCTCGTGTCCCAAAGGGCGATGGGATGACCTTTATCATTTTCTTGTTTTCCTTCTTGCTTCAAAGTTTATTCTTGAGTAGAGGTCATCAACAGTAAACTTTTAACATAATAAGATTGCTTGTGAATATGTTTATATCTATTTACTATAGTTTATGTAAACACGTTTTTGGTAATAAGGCTAATATATCCCTAATATCAGTAGCACAGCATTAAATCAGATGTTATTGTACTGAAAGGTGATATTAAGACAAGGGTGTTTTCATTGCACTCTAAAATAGTAATCCTCCAATACAACATACATTCTCTCTCTCTCTCTCTCTCTCTCTCTCTCTCTCTCTCTCTCTCTCTCTCTCTCTCTCTCTCTCTCTCAAGCATTTGACTTTTTCGGGTGCTCTGCACCAATTACCGTTATTACTCTCGTATTACCAAAACATTTTATGATTTGATTTTGCTCGACGAGTTGTGCATACAAATTAAGAAATATGAGTCCAATCAGAATGCATTTATAAATAAGGACCTTTAAAAAAAAATAAAAAAGATCCGCAGCTAAAAACTATTTTTATATCAATTTCTATTGAATATAGGTTATCAGTCAAGCCAACGAAAACGACTTTTTTGTAAAGAAAAAGTCAGAAGATCTGCAATTAAAATTTTTTTTATATAAATTTCTCTTGAATAATGGTTATCAATCCAGCTAATTAAAACACTTTTTATGTGATATAATAGGCAAACTTGAAATGACCAATCTTCGAAAACTTTATGAAAATTCGACCTAATTTTTTACCATAGGGAAAACAATGAAATCTTTGGTTATTCAAAAAAAAAATTTTAAAACCGTTATTGAAGAATAAACCGAGAAGGAAAAAAATTATCTGCAATTCTCGAGGTGTTCTAGACTCTAGAGTATCCGTATAATTCAACTATAGTTGGAGTGACTGACTCAATCGTCTCACATAGCAAAACCCTCTTCAGCCACTTCACTCAGCGAAGTTATAGCTAAGACAACAACGGTGCCAGTGACAGATGGAGCCTACTTATATAGGTGCTCCACTTCAAACCTTTGCCTTCTGTTTACACCATAACTGACGAAATCATTAACGACTGCGACCAGATGCCGGCAATGTAATATAATCTATTTATAGCTCCCACCATACATGTATATTACCTGTGCCGAAAGAGATAGCACAGGCTATATAACTTTTAGTGACTTCCTTTATCTAGTACAGTAAATTTTATCTGCTAACAAAACCAAAACCTGGTGTAAACATTTGTTTCTGAAAAAGAATTAAACATTTAATGTTATGTCGTGGCCTCGCTTGAACTCGCTAACTTGAAAATCTAACTCAAATCTAATCAGCCTAAAATAAAATACTAATTTTTTTTTCTAATCATCTTTTTTAATGAACTTACCCTCATGTTCCTGTTAATGAATTAAAAATGAGTTACTGTTCTTAGAATGATAATATTTGAAGCTAAATGTTAGAGTTTCCTTGGAATATCAATTTACAACAATACAAAGGCTGCAAAGCTCAATTTCTTATCAGCATGAACTCGGTCTTTTAAAACACAATTCACAAGTGATCCAGTCAGTCATATGTGAAGTGCTTTCGTAGACTTTCGTAGATTTTATTTAGGTTGCCATACTCCAAAACTGATGATGATGTTAGATCGACCCACAGGATGGTGGACAACGAGCTTTATGCGTTGGCAGCCGTAAGATGATTTTCATCATCGCCAGAAGAATGGATGTGATGATGAGGAGATGAAATTCTCCAGAAACCTCCAAGAGCTCTCAATGACGACCATGGGTGGGTAGGTAGAAGCTGCTGCCCAAAACCCAGTCCTAGTTTGGTTCTGGATCAATTCGTCAATATATGTATATGTATATATATACAGTATATTTATATATATATATATATATATATATATATATATATATATATATATATATATATATATATATATATATATATATATATATATATATATATATACAGTGTGTGTGTGTGTGTATATTTCTCAATGAACGTTATAACCCAAAGACAAAATAAGATGAAAGCACAAAATCACAGCTAAGTGAAAGATAGATCTCGTCATCAAGAAAAAGTAAAGTTCAATGTTTCCTTCTCTTTTGGAAATTGGGACAAATATAATGACGTGAGTTCAAGAAAAGAATCCAGTCTTATTGAAATTTTTTGTCTAAAAACAAAACCTCAGATTAATTTTCAGTCTTACACGTAACAAAAGGGAAACTTAGCTTTTTTTTTTTGACAGGAAATTCTCTAATTTTCCTTTTCATGTTTCCTCTCTCAAATGTTTTTTCTTATAAGAAAAAAGAAGTTTTTCATAAAGTTGGTTCGAGAGTTCAGTGTTTCTTCATATTTCTGATATTATGTTTTCATGCAATGGATGAACGAAATCCAGAAAAATAAAATGCAAAGGAATATTACCTTATTTACCAGGAAACATTTGGTTAAAAACTGAAATGTCGAACTTTTAAAATGAAGAATATTCTAGAAATTTGATTCGCATTATAAAAGTTGATTCATAACTTAAGACATAAAAAGGTACACGGGAATAAATGTTCCGAATCTACTCAAAGGCAGAAATCTTTTTTCTTTGTTCATTATGAAACAAATAATTAATTTTGAGTGCGATATATTAGTTTACTACTGTAATAGTGCAGAATGCTACATATTATTCATTGGAATATTCACTATGCAAGACATTTATCAAAGGTTAACTGTAGGTCTAAATATCATCATCCTGATTCATTTTATCAATACTAAATCTAAGGAAACCACTTCAGGTTATACATAAATTCACATTTATATGTGATCCATAATCAGTGACTAAAAATTCGAAAGGTTGGCATCTGCGGAGACGTGGTAAATTAAAGAATAACTATATGATTTTGAAAGAGAGAGAGAGAGAGAGAGAGAGAGAGAGAGAGAGGAGAGAGAGAGAGAGAGAGAGAGAGAGAGAGAGAGAGAGAGAGAGAGAGAGAGAGCATGTGTGTTTTCATGTGAATGTTCAAGGCATTCCATTACATTATAAGTGTCAACAATCTTTAAGGTAGATGGTGTGTTGTTTTAAGAATTTCTGATGTATTAAAATTATGAGAAGTTTTTCTTTATAAAATTTTATATTGACTAAAAAAAAAATGTCTATAAACTGTATAAACTAACGATAAACACATTCATTAAAAGACTTTCTGTAAAAAAATCCAGTTCACAAGCTTTGTTAAATCTTTGTTTATCCACTCAATAAAAAAGTATAGCACCTTTACATATATGTAAAATCAAAGAGAATATACCAATAAAGTGTGTAGAAAACTATGCTCAAATAATTACGAAACGGTTTATGAAGAGCTTCATTGATATTTCACGATAATATAATCATGAATTTTACATTTCCTTTAGTCAAATATATGTTAAAGTATGTGAATATGTGAAATAAATTCCCCAAATATTTTAAGTGATCTTTGCTTTTGAATTGGTCACAATTGCATAAAGAGACAGAACCCGGTGTTCTCTTGAATGAAAATCTGGGTAATTGATAGACGTATCCATCCTCGTGTTTTAAAATGGCCTGGTTCAATGAAGATTGTATATACGATCATTTGAAAAAAAAAAAAAAAAAAAAAAAAAAAAAAACAGCAGTCTTTTAACGTTATTGATAGGTGATAAATCCGATTTGACCTGGAGAAATAATACTCAGCTATGACCTATTGGTCAGAGAGTTTATGCTCCAACTGTAAAGAGATACAATTTGACGATAAAAGAAAGGGGCATAAATGATGGGTTATCCTCAAATTTACACTCTTTGGTGTGGACTTAACTCTTCCTCCTCTACTTAAACCAAATGGCTGTCATTCACTGTCCAAATGTAAAGGTTACCTTTTAGCTGAAGAATATTGATCTTTTTCCCTGTCTTTTTCAATATAAACGAACTAG
>NC_090728.1:25449203-25466703 GCF_036898095.1 Palaemon carinicauda | reverse complement strand
TGTCTTTGTCGAGAAACTACAGTAGTTAGAAAACTGTCTATGAAGAGTTGGAACATGTGAAACATAAGTTGATAAAGAATGGATATCCCAGCTTCGACATAGAGGAATATTGAATATGGGCCCAGAACTCAAGAAAAACATCCAAAAATATAATAATTTATCATAATATGGATTATAGGACAGCCTAGAGATGTGATATAGATGATTTAGAAGAATCCTCACCTATGAAGTGAAACCAAAGGCTCTATTTGAAAAAAAGTATTACTAAGGGTCTACAGTAAGCCCGACTTAGTTGCAACTCTTATGATAAAAAAAAAGAGTCATGGCCCAGAGTACTCGAATCCATGACCAATGTAGTTTACAAATCCAGATGCTCGGAAGGGGAGCAAATCCATCAATGTAAGCTACCTAGGCCACACAACAACAATCCTTAGAAAAAGGTTTCAAGCTCATTGCCATAGTAGAGCCATAAATCACCACTTTGTTGGTTCACATAATTAGAAACCTCAATTAAATGACCTTAGACAGGTGGAAGTTGTTTCTAAAGATGGTGACTATGGGTGAGTGGTAACTGCCGAAGCACTAAGCGTCAGACTGCAGCAATCTATATGGAATATATAAGTTTCTGCAAATTGTGCTCTACCTTCCATGCAGAGGAGATTCCACTGCATGCTTCTTAAACTCATCCTGGAGCCTTAGGGAATGATGGTATGGAAATTTGCTGAAGATTCGAGATTTTTTTCCAGCGCAAGGCTTTGGGACTCCTACTGGAATTGCAATACTTTATGAATGATTCACATATCTTTAGTAATATTTTCATGAATCTGAAAGCAAAACATTTTGAAATTTTCGCATTTGTCGTTTTTAAATTAGTTCTAATTTTAGTTTGTATGAAAACCCTGCCATTGTGTAAAGAATGTAATTTCTTTTTAAAGGATACCCAGATGATAGTTATAAGTTATTGGTTAAAACAGCTGTCAGTAAAATTTCAATAAATGAACTGGCATAGTAGTAGATCTTGTCTTACACCTCAAAACACTAGCCGTGAAGACATGAAAAGATAAAAAACTAGAAAAGTGTTGTATGAGAATATTTAATAGCATACAAGAACCGTACTAGATGGTATGTCTTAGACCGTGCTAGGAGGTATATCTTATACCATGCTATGAGGTATATCTTATACCATGCTAGGCGGTATATTTTAGCAATCCATGGTCACTTACTAAGTTACCAACAATCGAATCATACCCAGATATATTGAATAGCAGGACATAGTCAATTATGGCACCTCTCACATGAGTTGAGTCTTTATTCCCCAAAACACAAATGTGTTCATGACAAACCCATCTTTATTTAAACGGCTATTTACAAAATTTTTATGCCGGGCATTAATGTTGCCTATGATTGTAAGTAGGTTAAGGACGGAGGCTCCTCAACCTCTGGATCTCAGTATTGATAATGTTTCTTTAAATTTGATTGACTCTTAAAATTTTAGGTGTGATTCTCGACAGAAAATTTACTTTTGAGAAACACATTAGGTCTGTGTCTTCTTCAATTGCACAAAAAATAGGCTTATAGAGAAAGTCTTTTAAGATTTTTGGTGATCAATCTATTCTGAAGAAGTGTTTTAATTCTTTCATTCTAGCTTGTTTTGAGTATTGTTCTCCTGTCTAGTGTTCAGCTGCTGATTCTCATCTTAATTTGTTGGATAGAAACTTACGGTCTATTAAATTTCTTATTCCTTATCTAGATATTAATCTTTGGCACCGTCGTTCAATTAGTTCATTATGCATGTTGCATAAGATTTTTCATAACTCTGACCATCCTTTACATTTAGATCTCCCTGGACAATTCTATCCTGTTTGTAATACTAAGCAGGCAGTTAATTTTAATAGCCAGGCTTTCTCCATCATGAGGCTCAATACTACACAGTATTCTAGAAGTTTTATTCCAGCTGTTACCAAGTTGTGGAATGATCTTCCTAATCGGGTAGTTGAATCAGTAGAACTTCAAAAGTTCAAAGTTGGAGCAAATGCTTTTATGTTGACCATGCTGACATGATTCTTTTTAATGTTTATATACGACATATCTATTTTTGATATTGTTAATAGTTTATACAGGACATATCTGTTTTGACGAAGTTACTGTTTTTAGAATGATATATTGTTAATTTATTTTCATCATTTATTTATTTCCTTATATCCATTCCTCACTGGGCTATTTTTTTCTGTTGAAGCCCTTGGGCTTATAGCATCTTGCTTTTCCAACTAGGGTTGTAGCTTGGCTAGTAATAATAATAATAATAATAATAATAATAATAATAATAATAATAATAATAATTATAATAGTAAACACTTTCCTTCAAAAATACATACAGGAAAATTTTCAATATTCATGATATCACTATGAACATACGCATTGATGATATATATATATATATATATATATATATATATATATATATATATATATATATATATATGTATATATATATACATATATATATATATATATATATATATATATATATATATATTTATATATATACATATATATATATATATGTATATATATATATATATATATATATATATATATATATATATATATATATATATATATACACACACAAAACACTCGGTAAAAATACAATTTCAGACACAAACTTTGTACCATTAATCAAAACTGAATCGCATAAAATAGGAGGAATGCTTTTCTTAACAAAAGTAGTAATCCCTCTGGTGTTATCCCCTGGGCTTACCGGTAATTCAAAATACTAATATCCTGGTAATTAAAAGCAAGCACCATTTACTCCTTCCTCCTGCAAAACAACTACATCAGGACGGCAAGATAACACGCGTGCATGAATATTATTTCCCCGTTTGCTTAGACTGTTTATATTCCATGATAAACATTTAAGTTTAGACACATCCATTACCACTAGTTTCTATTTGTTCCCTAAAAGGCTTTGCCTTCGTAATTACATTAATCGTAAGCTCATCATTTGGCTCTTCCGTATATTTCAAAACTGCATCTAATAATAACGCCATATTATGAACCTAATTTTCATATGAATCCTCTTTCCCTGCTTTAGAAAAAAAAAAAAAATATTGCAATATGTTTCCTCTCGCTAACCATATCAGCAGCATGAACCTTAACCTCTCTGCGACCCAAATGGCTAATATCTTAGCAGGTGCAGGCGCACCTTGGCCATGCTCGGAAGATATACCTTTAACTTTGCTAGTCTTATCGATTTTGCATGAATAAAACTAAATTTCTAAGTTTATTTACTTCTAACCAAAGATCGCATATTGGTTCATTGGGTTTTTCACTTCTGCGTTCCCATACATTATCCACTGGAGCTGCTAATCAATTTGAATCTAAACAATTCTGATGTATTTTCGGTAAAGAATCTTTACTTTGGTGACTCCTACTAATTATTGTCTCATAACCCCGGATTTGCGTTGTTTCCCGACACAGTTGCAACACTTAGGAATAATTTTAGCATTATCATAAATTTTCTGCAGGTAATCCTTTGAGTCGTGGAGCTTGCTGCAGAACCTACACCTAGAGTCATTTTGGCACTTGTACGGTAAAAGGGCCCATTTACTGCAATTAATACCGATAACCTTATTTAGTCAATATAAGAAAAAAATCTTTTCCGGAACATCACCCCTAATTAACGCTATCGCCTGTGGTTTACAATACACCTCACCCCCATGTTTCACCTCTCCCTTCTTAGCCCAGACAATTCGCGGTAAATATATATTTTAATTTCTAGCGAAACTGGAATTCGCTATAAGAAATGGACGAGTGCTGGCTAGTCTGGTATTTATTCCTATAAGTTCAATAGGAGTGAGGGCATAATAACTTACGTATCGGTCGATTAAAATATGAAGTAGGTTTTTCATTGTTTACAACTGAGAGACTGAAGGGGACTTATCGCGCATGCGTTTTTCCCATGGTTTGGGGCAAAGACTATATACTGAAGGAAGATAGGAAGGCTGAGCCTAATAGCATTCAAATGAGTGTGCTTTGAAAAGATGCCAGATACTCCCATCCGAAATGAATGGCTACATCTATTAAGTGAGCGGTTAAACATTCAGAGACGTAATCCTTACGGGAATATAGGATGGAGTTCGAATGTAAATTTGCTACATATTATTTCATAATTTACATTACTACGTCAGTATATTTTATTATTATATCCATAACGTTCATAGATTTTTGATAACTAAATTGATTAAGGATACATATTATTATGTTTCTGTCTCTTTTTTTTTTAATCTCAGAAACTTAATAGCTATGTCTCTCATAATTTAGTTGATTTTCTTGCAATTTCAAGTATTGTATACTACAATCCTTTTTAAATATTTTATACCATATCAAGTTCGAATAAAGTAAAACATACTGTATATCTGATTTGTTAAACTTAGTCATATGTGATGTGTAGAGATACATTTGATTATAGTATGTAGGCCATTGTAGAATGATATAAGGTGTATATCACACACATTTTCTTTTTTTTCAATTTAAACGGAAATGCATGATGCACTCATGTATACTCTTTAGTAATATAAACTAATAAATGTATAGATATACAAACAAAAGGAATAAAAAAACTCACTTAATTGAATCACGCATAAAAATAATCGAAATGGGATGGAAATAGAAATAAGGTAGCATACAAGCCAACCAAAAATGAAAGATAAATCCTATTAAAGGAACTGTAATAAACTATACATAAGAAAAAATAACAGTAGCCTGAATAATATTGCACATATAAAAACTGCAAACCAAAAAAAAAAAAAATAACATACAACCAAGCTAAAATTGCGTCATGAATAACATGCAAATAAACTCTAATATAATGATAAATATGAAAAAAACATAATACTAAAATAAGGATTTCTTCATAAATTTAATACATCGTGCAAACATAAGTCAAAGCAAGTATGCAAACATAGAAAGCACAGACAGTAAACACACATTCAATGTTCATGAAAATACAAATACAAACAAATGCACTTTACAAATACTGTAAAATGTTAGTCTTTATTTGGGAAATAGAAAGAATGGAAAGACGAGGAACACTAACAAAATAATATGTTGGAGCAGTATACTCCTGTAATGCTACTCAGGTGTGCAAATATGCTGAAATATTCATACACCTATAAGATAAATCAAAGTTAAATATAATACATACCACTATACATGTTCCTAACGCCAAATATATCAGCTTCTGAGAAATATCTTATTTCAATAGCTTTAAGACCAAATAAAAAAAAAAATCAAGAGAAGTGTATTACGGATGCCTAGCCTTAATCTTATATCCAATATCAGTTAGGCTTACTCATCAGTAGGGCATATTTCATGTATTATACTGTTAGTACTCACCGTTCTTTGTCCTTAGGGAACCTGTGAAAAACCTAATGAGGATCGGTTTCTTTTCGTTTATTGCAAAAAAAACACACTGACTTATTTACTGCTGGCGCCACGATTCCGTTTGTCAAATGTCAAATTCTGAATAAAAACAAACAGACGACAACGGATGTATACCTACAACGCCATCTAAATTCTGAGCGGTCAAACTACTTTGATAACTTTGGAGTTGCCAACTAGTGTATTAATGTTCATATTTTGAGCCTTCCTATCTTCCTTCAGTATATACTGTAGTCTTATGTTTGGGGAGCTCTCTGTGTATTTACAATGACGTATTTGTCGGGTGGTTTGTTTAAGCCAAGTAACAGCTTACAGGTACTCCTTCCCAAGTTCCCGGATATTGTTCTACAACAGCCATTTTTTGTCCAACCTTCCCTTTCAGTTTAAACTTCACCACCATCAAGTAAATACGTCACAAGGAGGGAACTTGAGAGAAGTACATCAATCTATTTCGAAATTTAGTGTGATTTCATTTATATTGGCAATTGATTATGATGGAAATACTCTTCGTTCACTGTATGGGTATTGTTGCTCATGTGGAATAAAAAATAACCGAGAAATAATACCTCAAAGGTTCGATTCTGGCTTGATTTTTAGGAAGACCAACACATATCCGAATGCAAGGCTTCTATAACGATTACCAAGACAAAAAAAAAAAAAAAATGTTGGTGTCAATCATAAGGTAAGGAATTATTTGTGATTTTATCATAATGTAAGGATTCATTTGTGATTGACTTTTTCATAATGGAAGGATTTATTTGTGATTTACTTTATCATAGTATAACAATTTATTTGTGATTTACTTTATCATAGTATAACGATTTATTTGTGATTTACTTTTAGTTTGTGACTTGGGATGGGTGGTCCGGCTAGAGGGTGTGACCCCGGCTAGGGGCTGTGACCTGGGAAGGGGGTCCCGGGCCCCGGCTAGGGCCTGTGACCTTGGAACTACCAGGTTAGGTTAGGTGTGTTTTTCTAGGTTCTGTACCGTTTTACAAATCTCAAAAGTGTTAAATAATCATGTTAAGACTGTTCCAGCCACTTACATGAACCATTTATTTTTCCAACTGGTTATTTAGTTCTTGTTTTGCATTTCTGACCATCATTATTGCTGCAAATAACTCGTTTGTGATATTTCCCCACCCAGAAAAACCCGGTTTCCACCTAGTGTCCCCCATAATTGTCTGTATGTAAGGGGGTCCAAAAACTCATGAACGAGTGGTTTGCCCCAATAATCATGGTAAAAATGCATGGAACACAAGATAATGAGTTAGAAAAATATATGGTTAATGTATTTGGCTAGAAATTAACGAATCATATATTTACCCAATTCGCTCATCATTTAATATAAGTTCAAGATTCAAACAAAATATGATACCGAAGATAATAATTTTGCTTAATTTTATTTCCTCCTTAGGTTTTTCCAAAACAATCCCATCAAACGCAGCGGCAGTTGAATACTTCATAGCCTTTTCATCTTTAACAGTAACAAATACTTCAAGCTCTGAATGACTTCTTTATAGTTAGAATTTCCACAGCAGTGAACATGGAGAATAGGATCGCTTCCTTTCCGTGTCAATAATGAAGCTCACCGGATCTGCATTATCGTTATTTTGCAATGAAAGTTCTTCATCAAATAATGGTTGAAGCTTCTTGTGATTCAATTCCTTGAATTTTTTTTTTTTTTCTAAAACTCTCTATCGTGTGACCAGACTTATTACTCGACAATGCTAAATCCTCACAATCAATCCATGATATTATTATTATTATTATTATTACTATTATTATTGTTATTTCATCCACAATTATGCTATCATCCGAAGACATGCCAGTTGGTTTATCGACAAACAGGCGGTAGAAACTCGTAGAACTTGATCTTACACTGGGTAGCTTCAACGTTGTCCACCGAGCTTTTTTTTTTTTTTTCTTTTTATCCGGAGCACTAGTTAATGGTTTTCCTTCTCCGACAGTGTCCAGGGCGAATAGAGCAGCAGAAAACGAATCAACAAATTATGACACACCTATGTATGCCCTTTATAGACTATGAGAAAGCTTTTGATTCTGTTAAAACCTCAGCAGTAATGGAAGCCCTTCAAAAAATGGAATAGAGGAGTCTTATGTTAAAACGTTTCAAGATGTATATACAGGAAGTACAGAAATCCCAAAACTACATAAAAATAGTGAGATTATTCCAATTGAGAAAAAGTTAGACAGTGAGACCCCCTTTTTCCTAAATTATTCACAGCATCCCAGAAGAAGTTTTTAAGAATTTCGATTGGGAAAATGTAGGAATTGATATTAATGATATTAATGAGGAATGCCTTAACAGCTTAAGATTTTCAAGTAACATAGTTTAGTCAATAATTATAAAGGATGATAGAAAATTGGAATAGAGAAAGCAAAATTATAGGCCTGCAAATCAATATAACTAAAAGTAAGATAATGTTCAATTAAAATGCAGACACAACAAATAAGAGTTATGGGTGAACCTCTAGCGATTGTTATTGAATATACGTACTTAGGACAGACAGTAAGTGTTTCCCCGTGACACGAAGCGGAAATTAAAAGAAGGATAAGCATATGAAGGAGAGCATTAGGTAAACAAAATGAGATTATGATAAGTAAAGCGGCACTGTCTCTATAGAGAAAAGTATTTAATCAGAGGGTCCTACCAGTGTCAACTTTTGCATGAGAAAGTTGGAGCCTTACTAAAGCCTTAGAACATAAGCTAGTTACAACGCAAAGAGCTATAGAAAGAACAATGATGGGAATAACAATATGAGACAGAAAAAGAGCAACATGGATACGAGAGCAAACTAAAATAAGGAAAAAAATGGGCATGGACAGTATAATTAAAATAACAGTCAATATTAGGAATAACAGAATGGGTCCATAAAGAGTGTAAAAGAAGCAGGGGAAACAAGAGAAGAGGATGAATTAACGAACTAAGAATGTTTGCGGGTGTGGACTGGCACAGAAAAACCACAGACAGACGCAAATTCTGCAGTAGACCAGTAACGGCTGTCGATGATGATGATGATGTACACATGTGCTACACACTGATGTGTCTGTTTGTATGTGTGTGTGTGTGTGTGTGTGTATTCACGAACATTTACAGTATATCCTATCTTGCTTAGTGAACAAGCTCTATTTGGATTAGAAAATCTAAATGGGTCTAGGGGATTATCAGAAAATTATTCTTCATTTATGATTCTCTTAACAAAATTGCCTAAATCTAGTTCCAATTCATTGAACAGAATCAAAAGCAACTGTTTATAATTTGTGAACTCGATACCTCGAATCATTTAGAATTAGACGATTTTTCTGTTTCACATATTCAAATGTCCATTTTCTATACTCAATAGTAATGTAAAATTTATGTAGGTAACTTAATTGTATCACAGAAGAGGTGAAAACTGAAAAGACTTTGGAAGCCTAAATGCAGTAAAATATTACAAACCAATGAATATTAAGAGTCCGATGTTGGACGGAATTACTACGTTAATCTTGGGGGCAGAGAGGCAGATAACTCAGATTCGCTGTGTTAGACGATACTATGCAAAAATGCTATGGAATTCTTTGTAGAAATTAATTTGAAACAATACAACAGCGTTTAGGCATATTTATTCTGAGTAATGAATTACAATACAACAATCTAAACACAGGAAGAGAAGATCTAATTGAGAATGAACCAATCGTCATTTGGATGTTATCGTTTGTAATGCCCCAGCAGATATTAACATAAGAACAGTCAGAAATTGAATTGTATACCAATTTCCTTTATGGGGAAAAATTAACCAATTAAAAGGATTTAATGGGTTGGAAAAATAATCTTAACCATTATAGATATCATGTGGAATGAATGCAAATGTAATTTAGAGAATGATTGTTAAAAAAAAAAGAGGCTTCATGCGAAAAATGCACTGTAATTCTTATTCCAAAATGTGATCTGACATATTTCTTATGTCATTTAAACAAAAACTATAATATACACAGAATTCTAGGGAATAATTTTGGTCTGAATAGTAAACAGTAATATTCATTAGAAGAAACCGACAAGTCCATTATACAGTTAAAGAATAATATATCCAATTTTTACTTGGCCAATTTCACGAGGCTTCCAGACGCTAATTTGCATGGGAAACATTCCGTAATGTTCTCAATAAAAATGAGACTGGAAGCGGGAGACTTGTTCCTGAAATTTACATTTTAAACGTCACTGCGTAAATGTTCGCCGGGTAATCTATAAGAACTCAGCATTCGTCACGTGACACACAAACATACACACACACACATACTCTCTCTCTCTCTCTCTCTCTCTCTCTCTCTCTCTCTCTCTCTCTCTCTCTCTCTCTCTCTCTCTCTCCACTTAGCCTGCATAATGTGTAAATGACGTGATATTGTTTATTCTATAAATAATATTGTCGCTTGGATGCGAAAATATGGTCATTGGGTATTATACATAATTGTGATTTGACTCCGGTAACCATATCATAAATTATCTTGAAGGCTAATATCTCTCTCTCTCTCTCTCTCTCTCTCTCTCTCTCTCTCTCTCTCTCTCTCTCTCTCTCTCGTTAAGAAACTTTTCTCATTTCCCCGTCTTTGTGTGGTCGTGACATATCTTTATTAAGTTACAGATAAAGTAAGTTTTTGTAGACCATATTAGACGGATTCTCCAACAAGTGTTGTAGTGAGTCTGGCCTTCCCCAGAAGAGGTTTGTTTCTTCTTAACGTTTCATCTCAGTTAACATCCCTCTAAGGATGTCAAAATAGAAACTTTCATCATAAGACTGTCTTGTAAGCTTAATTTGTTGTTGATTAACGAAGTAGAACACTTTTCATTCCTACAAAGTTCCCAGTGTTGGGCCTAAAAAATTTAGTTTTAGTTCAAAGCCTTCGCAAACAGTGTCGAAATTTAATACATTATCTTCTTTATATTGGGTTTCCTTTTATAGTTTCAAAAATCCCCCACAATCTAAAACTTAAATAAAATTTAATGAGTTTCTATCTCCATTAAATGGTATTAAGTTCCTAACTTGTTTTAAAGTTAACCTCGCCGTTGGGTTATCTATTCTAGATATGCAGTATAGCACAAATTATATTTCCACCTTATAAGGCTTTTGTATTCTACATAGAGTTTTCAACGTGCATGGTTTTATCGTCATATTAGAATTGTACATATTCACAATATTTCTTTTTTCTATATCCAAACATTCACATTCATTTTCTAAAAGACCCCTGCAGCTTAAATGATAATCCTCTTTGCACTGATGCCTTCAATTTGTCTAAATTTGATACGACCTTGTAGATTTCGCTAGACCCTCTGCTGAGTCTGACCTAATATGCTTTTAAACTGATGTTTTCTGCTGACAAAACAGATTTCTCTTCGGGATCTAATTTTCTCGTTGTCGGTTTTTAACAGTTGTTTTATTGTTCATTATTTTATGTTTAACAGACTAACGTAATTCTCTATTCACAATATATAAAAGATATATCTATTTTAACGTTGTTACTGATCTTAAAATGTTTCATATAAATTATCTTAATTTCTCATGTAGTTTATTTATTTCCTTATTTTCTTTTCTGACTGGGCTATTTTTTCCTGTTGAAACCCTTGGGTATATAGCATCATGCTTTTCCAATTAGGGTTGTAGCTTGGCTAGTAATGATAATGATAATTACAACGGGCACTCGGTAGAGCTCATACCTACACCAACGCCACATCATAAGATAGGCAATTGGATTATACACATTTTGATATAAGTTTCTTGCAAATTGGATAAAAATTTACCAGCATATAGCAAAAAAAATTTCTGACCTTTGTGTGACCTTGACCTTCACCTTGACCTTTTACCCAATCACTTCCAAAATCTAATCCAATTATCACTGGATCATAGTCAGTCATCCTACCAAAATTTCATGCGATTCTATCATGATATAGCAAAAGGACTTTTTTACCTTTTCATGACCTTGACCTTGATCATGCAGGATATCACAAGATAGGCAATTGAACTATGCACATGTTCCGACTAGTTCCATGCAAATTAGATAGAAATTTACAACGATATAGCAAAAACGTGTTTATATCCTTTTTGTGACCTTGACCTTGGCCTTTTACTCAATCACTCCCAAAATCTAATCAAATTGTCTTTGGATCATGGTCAGTCCTCCCACCAAATTTCGTGAGATGCGATCATGATATAGCAAAAAGAAAAAAAAAACTTTTTCGTGACCTTGACGTTGATCATATAGGATATCACAAGATAGGCAATTAAACTATGCACATGTTGGCCCTAGTTTCAAGCAAACTGGATAAAGATTGACCATGATATAGAAAAAAGACCTTTTTGACCTTGACCTAAACCTTTGACACAATCACTCATAAATCACGAGATAGGTAATTCCATTATGAACATGTTGGCACTAGCTTCACGCAACTCGTATAAAAATCAACTATGATATGGGGAAAAGACTTTTTTACATTTTCGCGATATTGACCTTGATCTTTGAACCCATCAATCCCAAAATTTTGTCGAATTGGCATTGGAGCATGGTTAATCGTTCCACCAAATTTTCTGAGCTTCACTTAAATAGTTTTTAAGTTATCAAACAACAAACAAGCAAACATACAAACATAAATAAATTAATACACTCCCATCAAAATACAATCTGGCAAAGATAATAATGATATGGTATTTACATTATGAGGGTATTTATCTAACCTGTCAAGTCATTTTGGCAGTAATAATGAGTTACCTCACACTTTCATTCAAGTCAAGGGTTGTTGTGATTTCAATAAATCCTTTTAAACTGCCTAAACACTCCTGATTAGAAGGCACCAACTAACCCCACACCCCCACCTCTGAAATAAACCTCGATTTAAACCCTTTGAAACGGAAAAAAGATACAGGTTTGTCCATAGCAGTCCAGACGTAGTACATTTTTTTTCTAGGTAAAGCATTAGGTTCCGAGAAAATTTACACGAGTATATATATATATATATATATATATATATATATATATATATATATATATATATATATATATATATATATGTATGTATATGTATGTATATATATATATATATATATATATATATATATATATATATATATATATATATATATATATATATATATATGATTTTGAAGTCATATCACTCTATCTAGTGTTCTTCTTTATATGTACGACTGACTATACAATTTATAGTCTATTTTTATTATACAATTTAAAAGTTACAAAACCTTTCATTATAAGAGGGCTTCATGTAAGTTCATATTTATCTACATAGTTTTCATATTAGTTTTGGTAGCATTTAATAGACCCTTTGTTCCTCGATCAATGCACTCTTGAGTTCCAAGGAATGTACTTGTCTCTACATTAATTTAACTATGAATATGACAGATACTTCTTACTTTCCTTAAAGTCCATGCACACTTCTTACCTATGAGGAGCCCCGCAGTAAGAATTTTACTATTAATTGGAAAGCATATAATAAAAATCATTATTTTATGTTGCTATAACTAATAATATTACTAACAAAACTGTACACTTAACAGGCTATGAAGTAGGGAGTTACAAAAGTGAGTGAATTTAAATCAATTTTAGATTTTTTTCTTTTTGTGTGTTTGTGCGTTCCCTGTGTCGTGAAAATACACGAAAATCCAGTACAAATATGGAAAGGGAATATAAATCTTAGACGTCCGCTTGATAAAAACATTGCAATCGCTATCATTCGCCTAGCGGAGGTGGGAAAACACTTAAGGTCCCTAATATGAAGAGTATGAATGATGTACCTCACCTATTATACCAAACTTAGCTAACATGGGAACTCTCTCTCTCTCTCTCTCTCTCTCTCTCTCTCTCTCTCTCTCTCTCTCTCTCTCTCTCTCTCTCTCTACATTGCCACAAACAAACATTGAAACACGAAGGTGGCAGTGCTCTTTCTCCAGCTCGGTCGGAGGTTGAATGTACGCTATCTTCACGTCATTTCGAGAAACAAGGCTAAATCTAAGGAAGCTATTTGTTGCCTTATCTTGTGTCCTAAAGGGCGATGGGATGACCTTTATCATTCTCTTTTTTCCTTCTTGCTTCAAAGGTCATTCTTGAGTGGATGTCATCAACAGTAAACTTTTAACATAATAAGATTTCTTGTGAATATGATTATTTCTATTTACTATATTTTATGTAAATACGTCTCTGGTAGTGAGGCTAATATTTCCCTAATATCAGTAGCACAATATTAAATCAGATGTTATTGTACTGAAAGGTGATATTAAGACAAGGGTCTTATTATTGCACTCTAAAATAGTAATCCTCCAATACAACATACATTCTCTCTCTCTCTCTCTCTCTCTCTCTCTCTCTCTCTCTCTCTCTCTCAAGCATTTTACTTTTTCGGATGCTCTGCACCGATTACCATTATTACTCTTGTATTACCAAAACATTTTATGGTTCGATTTCATTTGACGAGTTGTGCATTCAAATTAAGATATATGAATTCAATCAGAATGCATTTTTATATAAATTCCTATTGAATATAAGTTATCAGTCAAGCCAACGAAAACAACTCTTTTTGTAAAGAAAAAAATCAATAGATCTGCAATTAAAAAATATTTTTATATCAATTTTGATTGAATAATGGTTATCAGTCCAGCCAATTAAAACACTTTTCATGTGATATAATAGGCGAACTTGAAATGACTAAAACTTTATGAAAATTCGACCTGATTTCTAACCAAAGCGGAAACAATGAAATCTTTGGTTATTCAAACAATTTTGTTAAATCGTTATGACCGGAAATAATGAAGAATAAATCTAGAAGAAGAAAATTCATCTGCAATTCTTGAGATGTTCTAGATTATCCGAATAATTCAACTGATGTTAAAGTGACTGACTCAATCGTCTCACATAGCAAAACCCTATTCAGTCACTCCACTCTGCTAAGTTATAGCTAAGACAACGACGGTGCCAGTGACAGATGGAGCCTACTTATATAGGTACTCCACTTCAAACCTTGCCTTCTGTTCACACCATAACTGACGAAATCATTAACGACTGCGACCAGATGCTGACAATGTAATATAATCTATTTATCGCTCCCCCATACACGTATATCAGCTTTGTCGAAAAAGATAGCACAGCCTATATAACTTTTACTGACTTCCTTTATTTAGTACAGTACATTTTATCTGCTAGTAAAACTTAAAGTTGCTTGAAACATTTGTTTCTGAAAAAGAATTAAACATTTAATGTTATGTTGTGGCCTCGCTTGAACTCGGTAACTTGAAAATCTAACTCAGATCTGATCAGCCTAAAACTAAATACCAAATTTTCTTCTAATCGTCTTTTTTAATGAACTTACCTTCATGTTCCAGATAATGAATTAAAATGAGTTATTCGTTTTTGGAATGATAATATTTAAAGCTAAATGTTAGAGTTTCCTTGAGATTTTAATTTACAGTAATACCAAGGCTGCAAAACTCAATTCCTTATCAGCATGAACTCAGTCTTTTAAAACACAACTCACAACTGAACTAATTAGTCATATGTGAAGTGTTCTCATAAACCGCGAGGGAATGTTCAACCTTTTTTTCTCTATAAAGGTTTTGATAGGGCAATGTCAATGTCCATTGCCTATGCCATTCATGAACGGCCTTTAAACCTGTAAAAGGTTCTCCAAGTTACGCTTCGAAAGTTTAAAGGGACAGTACTCGGTTTAAAGTCTAAACCGAGTTATGACTCTTTTAGCAATCGCCAAGTTTACACGGGGAAATGGAGTTGGAAATCAAAGTTCAAATAGTCTTCATAAGAGGTAATTGTTTGTAAAAAGAGTTTGAATAGAGTTGTGATTAACCTTTTAGGAAAGTATGGATAGGACCATTAGGATAAGTATTTTGTACTGTCATTTTCTATCGAGTAAGCATCGTGATGTAGGATATACGTTAGACTTCTTACTTACATCGACGATTAATTCGCCTTTGCTTTCCTAGTAAAGGATATTAGCCTGAGCCCGAAATCTATTTAGAACTATTATTCCCCTTTAGTGTTGCAATTGGTAAGAAGAGAAGAATGGTCTTTGAGACAAGCAGAGAGTAGTTGAGTAGTTGAGTTCCTTTAAAGTAACATCTTTGTGCCTTTCGTAAATCCTTACTTCAAATAACAGCTTCAAATTTGTGATAGGTTGTTTATGCTTATGAAGATCCCAAATGAGTCAAAAAACAGTAATTTCCAAAAGGTCATTCTTATTTTCTATTCATTGGAAATTAAAAAAAACTGACGTGATTGCATATGCACGCACATACTCACTACCTTTCGTTTTCCCTAGAAATCTTCAAGGATGAGTTGACCAGAAAACGCTGGTAGCCATTAGGAACTGGGTCAAGTGGCATGCGGTAGACCCATCCCTTGACCTGTAAAATGTAATCTGGATACTTTATCACTCAGCTATAGGTCCCATTTTGGCTCACTACACCCTAAAATGTCCAATTTACTAAACTTTCAAAATATATTTAGATAATTTATTCATATAAATGTTTATGAGCATTAGGGAATGAAGCTAAGAAATTATCATTTCTAACACAAAGCTTCAACATCATACTGGAAAAAGAAATGCCTACATCATCTTGACCACTACTCTAGAGCAATGGGTAAGAATTCCTCTCAGCTCACTCTATATAATACCATTTCCTTGGAATGACATACAACCACTTTCAATTTAAGCACTTTTGCCTTCTGTCTGAGTTATTCATGAGAATGAGCTACTGGGGACATTTATCTCCCCAGATCTATTGAAATGAAAACGGCCATGAAGTAAACGTTCAACTTCTGGTTCCCTGGTATTTATGGATCTGCTTATTATATTTTTTCTCAACAATTACTGAATTTTTAAATCCCTCTTCTGATATTTAATACTTAAAAGTCCTTCTTTTGGAGTTTACATTGAATAAATGAAGCGGTGTTTAGATTAACCTTTTTTTATTTTAGTATACAGTACCTCCTCATCTAATATTTATCTATTCAGATGATAACGAATACCGCCCTACGTCGCATCTATGTAAAACACATTAGATATACACTGATACATCAGTTTTCCTGTCATAATCATGGCTCTCTCTCTCTCTCTCTCTCTCTCTCTCTCTCTCTCTCTCTCTCTCTCTCTCTCTCTCTCTCTCTCTCTCTTCTTTTTTTTCCTTTTGTATATACGAAATATCAAAACCTAAATTCGCTAAATTTTGGTAACGGTTTGTCTTAAAATGAAACTGGAAACCGTGCATTTTGCTCGAACCAATATTTTAAGCAAAAATTTTTATAAGCAATATTCATCTTAAAATAATGCCTTTAGATTTTTGTCATCATACTTCCATTGCAGTCACTTCACCACGATAACTATAAAGATGAGGATTGTTGGAACCCTAAGACATAAATGCAGAATCCAACATCCATGCGCTTAAGCCCTTCTTATGAAGGTCATCTAAGAGCCATATTTTTTCGATCAATAAGGAAGAAAGGCCTCTTCACGACGATGGCTTTAGGAGCATCGCCCTCGGTAATGTCCAGTTTATGAGTCCCAAAGGCCAGAAGCTTTTACGGCTTAGACGCAACGCCGCAAAGACGAAAGGATTCTATCGTTACAAGATTTGTATAAATCTATGTAATTTGAGTAATTGCGTAATGTAATGCTAGCTATTCCAAGCATGGCGTATAACTGGAGGGTCTCCTGGATTTAAACCTAGAATATGAATACCCTTATCATGAATATGTTATGGTTTGTGAGCGACTTTGTAACAAAGGATTGTTCGGATGCTGAAGATCTTACCATTAATAGAAAAGGAATTTCAACGACCAGCGATGTGAAAGTCACTCGTATTTTGAATTTAACAAGCAAGAATTTTATTTTTATTCTGTTAGATAAGGATTTTCACCTTACAATTTTTTTTTCCACCAGCTATTGCTACGATGGTATAGAATTTAGTTTATCTAAAAGAAAGACAAGAACACAAAGGATGTATTTGTTTAAATCATAATTAAAGGTAACCATAATACATTTCTCATC
>NC_090728.1:25439203-25441703 GCF_036898095.1 Palaemon carinicauda | reverse complement strand
GGGAGCGAATACTATCTTGGCTACAGTTTCAAGTAAGATCCATTTAAATATAATTCTAGGCGTTATGAATAAATTTCAAACAATTAGAAATATTATTCGAGTTATTTTACAATTCATTGGCCATTTAATGTAGTTTTGTAATGATATCCGTCTGCTTCGAGGACAAGCATCTTCAAATCAAGTCTCGGAATGTGAGTTCCCATCCACGATAAGCCAACTCTTCAGTGGCACGAGTGTTGGCATCTGACGCAATATTACATCCAGAGGAAATTAAATAAAAGTTCACAAGTAATTACGTAATGTTTGTGAAAGGGCCAAAAAAGGCTGGTATCAAAAGAGATGTGAGGATGGACTGAGATAATACAAGAGTGTGTGTCAAAGTTGTGGTTTATGAGGCTCAGAATGAAAATAATTATAGAGAACCTAGATTGGTTTTGACTTCATCTAAGGTTATAATGATTATTCAACAAAAAAACTAAGCAAGTATATTTCAATGGATTGTCACACAAAAATAAATATAAACGAACAGACGCAATTGAGTGAATAGAGGACCTCTTCCCAACCTCGTTGCTGTAAGTAAACGACTGCGACCACAGACTCCATTGTGCGGAAAATACTAATGGTGGTCTGAATTATGACATGAATGGGGAGGAGATGGATAGTGAAGATGTATTGTCTAAGGAACAATGAGGAAGAAATTGTTACAAATGAAATTTGAAAAGAAAAATTCTTTATCAAATGTTTACCTGAATTGCTGAAGAGGTAAATAATTTAGAGGTTTATAGATGGCAATAAACCAGGTGGATTCCGTTGAAGTTAAATATTGTTGATGAATCGCAAGAAAACGAGAAATAGTCTGTTAAGCACTTTATGTTTTTGAAGAGAGAAGAGCTTGAAGAAATAAATCGCAACATTGCTAGTTATGATAAGAGAATTAATAATTTTATTTCATAGAGCAGAATTACAAAAGTAATCGTACAGGTGTCATACTTCTTTTCGATTCCTGCTATAGAGCTGTAAGAGGTGACGATAAGAAATACAAAAAATCTTGAAAAAGGCAGAATGGTCATCCAGGCATTAGCATTCGTTGATGAAAATGTCAATGGTTTGAAGCCAGGTAAAGAGAGCTGGCTTTGTGTGATAAGAACCTCCTGATATTGTTCTTACTCCAGTCTCAGAGGAATTTTCATTTGGACTCATTTTAGTATGTCATGTAAGCTGTAAAATCAGCAGGACAAGATGTGATGTTTTCTCTAAAGTTTCCTATTAATTAAAAGGAAAATGCGACTCTAGAAATATCTTTTATATTTTATTCCTTTTTAGATTAAAAATTTACTGAATGATTCAGATAAAATTATGTTTACTCGTATATAGTATATAGAGGAATCAAGATCAGGATTTCTACAAGAGTCAAATCTCTCTCTCTCTCTCTCTCTCTCTCTCTCTCTCTCTCTCTCTCTCTCTCTCTCTCTCTGCCTTTTACTTTTACTGACAAACACGCTCCTTGAGCGGGGAGCGTCCTTGCAATTAACTGCCGCTGCTGACTGAAGATGATGATGAAAATGAGGAGGAACAAGATTAAGCGCCTTTAATACTGCACCAACTAATTTGGCAGCAAACATCAGCCCGGTGAATGAAGGAAGGCATCGCTAAATGCAAACAAGAATGCATATTATGAACACTCTCGTGGTAAGGCAAGAACGAAGCGCAAGAAGCTACGGTTGGTGATGAGTGTGCTCTGTTATAAATGGCCTCACTTCATAAATGTTACCATGAAAATAACTTACTGGAATATATAAGCGCTCCAGCTGTAACAGTTGATCAAAATACAGAAATACTGAGAAATGTTCAGAAAAGAAATAGCCAGCTTCAATAGATTGTAAGCCCCTCTATCTGATATAGTCTTACGTTATCAGGCTTCACATTGTAAAACGTGAATTTAAAAAGAAAATTCAAAATAGATGTAAATACATTTCTTCGAATACTTTTTTCAAAGTACAGATTTTAGAATTAGTTACTATTTTTTAGCTGCATAATTCTCTGGGAAAGATTTTCTGGACCATGATCGTAGAGAATTTTGTCTATACGGATTAATAGATATGTAGATGAATAGCTCATTAATATTCTAAAATACAGGATGACACCAAAAAACGGTCATCACCAAAAAACGAATAGCTTCCAAAATTTTATTCAGATCGACACAAATCTTTGCCTATATTAGGTCAAGCCTATGTAGTACACATCTCCAAACTTTCAAGTCTGTACAACATAAACTCTTAGTTTCACTGGCTCTCAAAATGTGCTCCAAATGAGCTCCCTGCCGCTGCAAGCACATTTGGATCCGGCGGGCAAAGTTCTCGATGACCCTTCCACATTCCTCCCTTTGGATCACTCTTATTGCTGCTGTGATTGCTGCCTTCAGGTCAGGGATAGTCTGGGGGCTGTTTCCATATACCCTGTCCTTAAGGTATTCCCAGAGATAAAAATCTGGGGGGTTCAG
>NC_090728.1:25426703-25434203 GCF_036898095.1 Palaemon carinicauda | reverse complement strand
ATTCAGAGATCAATCTTTTCTGGAGAAGTGTTTTAATTCTTTTATTGAGCCCACTTTTGAGTATTATTCTCCTGTCTCCTCTTTAGCTTCTGACACTCATCTTAATTTGTTGGACAAGAGCTTTCGGGCTATTAAATTTCTTCCTCCAGATTTTGATATTAATCTCCAGCAGCGTTATGCAGCTAGTTCTTTATGCAAGTTGCATAAGATTTTTCATAATTCAGATTTTTCATAATTTAGATTTGCCATTGTTTTCAGATCTTGCCATACTGTTCCATCATGTACATAGTACTAGGCGTGCAATTAATTCTAACAGCCATGCCATCTCCATCACAATACCACTCAGCATTCTAGAAGTTTTATTCCAGCTATGACCATATTGTGGAATGTTCCTTAAATTTTTTGTAAATTGTATGACTTGAACAGTTTGACATAAGTCTCGTTCTATAGTTTATATATGACTGATCTATTTTAACGTTGTTGCTGATCCTAAGATATGTTTTTATTTCTTTATTCATTAGTTATATATAGTTTATTTTCATCACTGGGCTGCTTTCCTTGTTGGAGTCCTTGGGGTTGTACTCTAGCAATCTGCTTTTCCAGGCATGGTTGTAACAAGGTAAGTGATAATAATAATAATAATAATAATAATAATAATAATAATAATGATAATAATAATAATAATTGTTCTAACCATACGACTTTAAGTTATTTTTCTATTTCCTTTTACTTCTTACCTTTCCCTCACTCTGGCCCTATGTGTACATTGTCCTCGCTATCATACTCTGCAGAGGAGCTTGGAGAAAAGATTCATTTCATCCCACCTTGAAATAAAACTTACAATAATGCTCAACGAGAGAGAGAGAGAGAGGAGAGAGAGAGAGAGAGAGAGAGAGAGGTAATACAATTATTCATGAACACGGGAAGAGTAATCAAAAGTTTTCACCCCATATACTGTACATATGTACAGAAAGAAAGGAAAAATCCTATGTGTGCTTGTAAGTGAACTTGAGTATCAGGCTTTCAATTTCAATCAGGAAAAGTTGATTACTCTCTCTCTCTCTCTCTCTCTCTCTCTCTCTCTCTCTCTCTCTCTCTCTTTGTAATTTTAGTTTCAGTCAATAAGTCACAATTATGAACAGTTATAATTCTAATAGATAATAAGCAAGTTGAAATTTTTGTTTTACGTTCCAGTGCTCGTTTAATCTAAACAGGTATTTTGTTCAATACCCATTTCTAATCAGGATTGGCACCTGCGTCAACTTCCACGATGCCAGCTATTCAAATTTCCAAACTCTGTTGCAGCATCATGCAGGTACAAATATTTGAATTTGTCTGCTTCATTATAACTAACTCAACGTCATTATCTTTTCAGTAATCCAAAATAACAAACATGAAATTATCTAATACAAACATTGGAAAGACCGTGCGAGACAGAGTGCCAAATTGAACACAGAAGCGAGTTTGAGGAAGCAAGCGATTACCCTGTGACGAGCCGAGAGAGGGTTTTGAACTCAAAGGTAGGATGCAATCAACTGAGTATATTTATTAAAGAACACTCTCCTTTACATACAAAACCTCAAGGCAACAGGAAAATACATGTTCGAGAAAATGACAATGTTACATAGGCGACACGCCAACATGTCTATTCTGGTTCTTTTTAGTGCGAGGAAAGAGCGCAGATACAAGCATAATATATACAAAATAATTTATGTACAATCGTGTAACACACGGTTGGTACATGGCTCCCCCCCTAAAAATGACATACTGTACATGTTAAATAGGGCGCCCTGCTCTAGAGAGGCGAACTGTAGGCGGGTCATCTGGCAGTAGATGAGCAGGTTTTAGACGATCAATGGAGATCCAGTCTTCTTTGCCACGAATGTTTAGTAGGAATGGTTTCGGACTGCGTCGAATCACAAGGAAAGGGCCCGTGTAAGGGGGCGTTAGCGGTGGCTTGGTAGTGTCGTTGCGCAGGAAGAAGTGCGTTGCAGAATGCAAGTGTGTAGGTATGTGATGCTTCGCTGGGGGCTTGTAAGTCCGGTGGCATGGAGTAAATTTTCACACGACGTGACGTATGCACTGGAGATCATCGGAGGAGGTTGTAGAAGGAAAAAATTCGGCCGGGACGACCAACGGGTCGCCATACACCATTTCAGCCGCCAAGGCATCGATGGCGTCTTTAGGAGTGGTCCTTAGTCCCAGGAGGACCCAGGGAAGCTGAGTAAACCAGTTGGAATCCTTGCAGCGGGAAATCAAAGCTGCTTTGAGGGTGCGATGAAAACTTTCAACCATTCCATTGTCAGCGGAGTTGTAGGCCGTTGTCTGATGTAGGGTGATGCCCAGGAGATTCACTAATGATGTCCATAATTGAGAGGTGAAAGTGGTTCCTCTGTCAGAAGTAATATGCTCAGGGATACCAAATCTTGCAATCCATCCAGAGAGTAAGGCAGATGTACATGAGGCGGACGTTGCAGTTTCCAGGGGAATGGCTTTAGGCCAACGGGTGGAGCGGTCGATGACGGTAAACAGGTAACGATGTCCTTGTGATGTGGATAGGGGGCCTATAACGTCGACGTGAATGTGTGCGAAACGACGCTGAGGTTGAGGAAAGGTGCCCACTCATGAATCCATGTGTCGATGTACTTTGGAAGTTTGGTAAGAAGTATAGGCGCGGACCCAATCCTTAGCATCCTTAGAAATGCCGTGCCAAATGAACTTTGCCTTCAGCAGTTGTGCAGTAGAACGGCACGAGGGATGTGAAAGGCTGTGAATGAAATCAAACACCTGTCGGCGCATGGGAGCAGGAATCCAAGGTCGTGGTCTGCCAGTACTGACGTCACAGAGGAGGGTGGTGTTGGAGTCGTCGAGGGGGAAGTCTTCCCAACTTAGGGACGTACAGGATGTCCCTACATGCTTGATATTCTGGATCCTGTCGTTGAACGGCAGCCAACGTGTTTCTTGACAGGGCATCGGCAACGGGATTCATTTTCCCAGGGACGTATTGAAGGGTGCAATTGTATTCAGCCACGGCGGAGAGATGTCGGCATTGCCGGGCGGACCAGGCATCAGACTGTCGAGTAAAGGCATGTGGTATGTGCGAATGACGAAGGGCGTACCTTCTAAGAAAAGACAAAAGTGACGGACAGCCAAGTGCACCGCAAGCAATTCTCGATCGAAGGTAGAATAACCCGATTCTGCCTTGGACAATTTTCTGCTGAAGAAGGCCAATGGGCGGGGCGAGCCGTTGACCACCTGCTCGAGTACTACACCAATAGCGACGTCGCTGGCATCGGTGGAGAGAAGGAGAGGGGCGTGTGGGATAGGAAAAGTGAGAGCCGCAGCAGTTGATAAGGCCTTCTTTGCATTGCAGAAGGCTGCTTCTTGAAGGGGACCCCACTTCAGGTCCTTTGGCTTGCCCTTGAGGGAGGCGTAGAGGCGAGCAAGAGTGGCAGCAATGGCTGGCAGAAAACGGTGATAATAGTTGATCATGCCCAAGAATCCTGCAGAGCTTTGATGGTCGAGGGCGCGGGGAAGTTCTGAACGGCTGCTACCTTCTTAGGGAGGGGGTGGACTCCTTCAGGAGTGATGCGGTGCCCTAAGAACGACACTTCGTTGGCGCCAAAGGTACACTTGTTGTACCGGACTACAAGGCCATTTTGTTGCAGGCAGTCGAGCACGATGAGCAGGTGACGGAGGTGTTCCTCTTTTGAGGAGGAGAACACAAGTATGTCGTCCACATAACATACACAGAAAGGGAGGCCCCCTAAGATGCCATCCATGAGACGTTGAAACGTGGGCCCCAGCATTACGAAGGCCAAAAAAGGAGTATTTGAAGGGGTATGTACCAAACGGAGTGGTGATGGCGGTCTTGGGGATGTCTTCTGGGTTCATAGGCACCTGATAATACCCCTTCAGGAGGTCGAGCGTAGAGAAAACCTTCGCTTTGTGCAGGTAGGAGGTCACGTCGGCAATGTTTGGGAGGGGGTAGTGATCCGGTTCTGTTTGCATGTTCAGGCGCCTGTAATCCCCGCACGGACGTAGGGAGCCATCTTTCTTCAGAACGATGTGTAAGGGTGACGACCATGGGCTGGATGCCTTTTGGCAAAGGCCCATTTCCTTTATTTCGGCGAACGTCTGTTTGGCGGCTGCCAATCGTTCCGGTGCCAGATGTCTGAATTTTGCGAAGTCTTGGGGTCCCTTCATCTTGATATGGTGATAAATACCATGCTTGGCAGGAACTGTGGGCGTTTGGCAAAGTTCTGAACGGAAAACTTCCGGGTACGACGTGAGGAGGTGGGCGTAGGCATCCGTGGTTGCGCTGATGTGGAGAGCGAGGTTATATTGGCATTGTGACGTCAGCAACGAGAAACTTCCAATTGAATTTACCGTTTCCGCACGATAATGTGAGGTTCTCGTAACCGTAGGTGGGTATCGCAGATCTGTTGGCAGCTATCAAGCGGACGTCGGCAGATGTAGACAGACTACGTTGTGCCTTGAAGAGTTTCCTTGGCAAAAGAGGACGACAAGCACCCGTGTCTACCAAAAATCGCACGCATGTACTTGCATCCTGTAAAAAGAAAAGATTAGAAACATGGGAGGCCACCGCCACGAGCGATGGCCTACTTACACGTTTTTTGGCCACTGACAATCCTTGGCACATTTCTTCGCGGTTGCTCGAATCTGAAGTGGTAGTAGCAAAACTGCAACGGATGGGAGGTAGTAAGTGGCTCTAAAAGTCGTTCGTTGAGGCGCGACCGATTGGAGGGTGTTGGGCGGCTTTGTCGCTGCTTCGGCACGTCACGTGGTAGGCATGTATGTCCTACAGCATTCATGTTAGCTTCGGTTGACGTTGAATAGGCATCCTCTTCGTCAGGGGTGGAGGCGTTGATGGAGGTCTTGAAGTGGCTGTCCATAAGGGCGTCGGCTTTGGTCATCAAGTCCTTTATGGGTAAACCATCGACATCGGGTATGGCAGCGCGTATAGCTCCGGGTAAACGGCGTATCCAAAGGGCACGAAGTTGGTTCACCTCACGAGGAGACCCATCTGCGGCAGGTTGAAGGCGAGCGATACTGTTCATTTCACTAAGGGCAAGCGAAGCCCGTTGGTCCCCCAACGGTTGTTGCGAGAGCTGGAAAATCTTTGCTATACGGGCGGCTGGCGACAGCGAGTACTGCTGCAGAAGGTATGTTTTGAGGGCGTCATACGCTATTGGGGTGTCTCCTTGTTCACAAAGCCAGTCAGATATTTCTGGGAAGGTGTCCTCGTGTATCACCGCAAGAACATAATCTGCTTTGGTGATTGAGCGAGACAGGCCCCTAATGCGAAACTGGAGTTCTGCGCGCTGAAACCAAGCAAACGCCTCTCCGCAGGCAAACGATGAAAGTTTGAATGGAGCGGCCGCAGCACCAACTGCCGTAGAGTCCGCCATAGTACCAACGATGGAGGGGCGAGGGAGTGGGGGTAGAAGGCAGTGGGAGCGAGTCGACTTCCGGGGTCACCAATGTGACGAGCCGAGAGAGGGTTGTGAACTCAAAGGCAGGATGCAGTCAACTGAGTATATTTATTAAAGAAAACACTCCTTTATATACAAAACCTCAAGGCAACAGGAAAATACATGTTCGAGAAAATGACAATGTTACATAGGCGACACACCAACATGTCTATTCTTGTTCTTTTTAGTGCGAGGGAAGAGCGCAGATACAAGCATAATATATACAAAATAATTTATGTACGATCGTGTGACACACGGTTGGTACAACCCGAATTAACCGAACTCGACGAGTGCCTGAGAGTGTTGACAAGGTGCCTTGAATGCATATCTTTTCAGGTGTAGCTGAAAGACGTGTTTGCATAAACTTTTTTTTTTTTCTTCATCATGTTCAGAGGATGTGTGATGATCAAGTCACCTTCCATTAGTTTGTCTAAGAAGCAACTCGAGGTTATGCTCGTGGTTTGACTAGATTAGAAAATTGTCATGTTGTGTGCCAAGATTCGCTCAAAGAATGGACTGTCAAACATACTTGCTTTATGATCTATTTTTATCTTTGTGTAAGTAAAACATTTTTGGCTTTAGAAATGAATCTCTGAATAATGCCATTCATGTTCTGTATAAGAATCTGGTTAGCATGAGAAATATGAATATTGCGGAGATCAAGAGCAAAACTGGAAAGTACACATATTACTTTTGATTCCAACAGTGAATGTATGTGTGCGTATGTATGAGGTCACAATAGGAACAGTTAAAAACTTCGTTAAAGTTAGTAGGCCTACTTTCGTCTCATTGACATCATTAGACTCAAAATACAATAAAGTCTCAAAAGCATTGTATTTATGCAAAACAAAGGATCCCCATGAGGTTATTTTCTCGATGCTCTCAAAAAAATTTGATTCAAGAAAAGAGAATACGGGGTCACGATGGCTTAAAATAATTTGTTTGACGTTTGGTGCTGGTAATTAACTTTTTTTTTCTTTCCTTTTTTTCTTTTAAGCGTGGACTACTTCAGTGGTCTTCATTGCGCGGCTCGCAACGACCAGATTGGCGGCTCGCAGGAGAGAAAGAGAAATGTAGAGAATTCATCAATGATCAAAGATAAAATTCCAAAGTACTACATATAGATTTCATTCTTTTGCCGTATCACATATCTTTTATTATTGGTAACAGGAATAGGTTCATCTGGCTAAAAATATGAACTCATAAATATCAATTACTCTATCCGGATTGGATGAAATTGAATTCACTTAAAATATATTAAATAGTAAGTGGAGAGCCATATTTTTACCTCATACCAAGGAGTCATCGACTTTCAAGTAACCACGACTGAGTAATCGTGATCTTAATGTGTATTTATTTTGGCCAGATGAAAATTAACAGAATATAGTGGCACTGACAATTCTCTACATTTCATATGTTGAAGAGAATTTTACAGAAGCAACATATGATTGCATGGATCTTGGCCAAACATAAGAAACCTTTTACAGATGCAGAGATTATTAAAGAATGTGTTTTGGCATCGGCAAAGAAAATGTATTGTTGTTTTAATAATAAAGATGCAATTTTCATACAAATCATATCAGGCACAACCATAATGACGAGGACTGAAGAAATCGGTAATCTTTCAGCTTTTTAATGATTTAGCATTGCATTGAACGAAAACACAGATATTTGTGATGCTGCACAGATATGCATGTGGGTACGATTTCCAAAAGAACACTTATTCTGGGAAGAATTATTGTTCATATTACCACTATATGACCAAGCTAGAGGAGAAGACGTTTATGACTCCACTATTTGGGTTTTTTCTGACAATAACCTGAAATAGTCTAACATGGTGTGAGTGTGTCTTGCTGGTGTCCCCAACATGCGAGACAAAGAAAAGGGTCTCATTGGACTAATGAGGAAGGGAAAGAAAATTCCAAATTTTGCCACATTCCATTGTATAATTCACTAGGCACTTGTGACAAAATCCAAAGTTTGTGAACTTCAAAATGTAATGCAG
>NC_090728.1:25389203-25421703 GCF_036898095.1 Palaemon carinicauda | reverse complement strand
TATATATATATATATATATATATATATATATATATATATATATATATATATATATATATATATATATATATATATATATATATATATATATATATATATAGTAGAAAGGCGAAGGAAAGCAGATATTTCAGCATTTGGACAGTTTATTGGCTAAGCTTTCGGGAACAACATTGTTCCTAATTTTGTGAAATTTAATCTTTATCGTTCTTTTCTTTATGATACTGATTTCTACAGGTCTGCCGTTTTAAAACTCTTGGATATGGAAATTAATCTAAAAACAAAATCTGTTGCCCATTTACAGTCCCACGTTTCATCTATAACGTCATCCTTTTATGAACAATTATCTTTGCTTGATAAAATGTATTTCAAATATCTTATAAACCGTAACTTGTCTAAGTTTATTTCCGACACAAAATCAGTACATGAACGTAAACTTTCGAAACTGGGTATTGAAAGGCCGAAGTTCCTTGCTCCTAGGGATGTAACTTTTAATTTTTGAGACTATACCCTTTCCAAAAAGGAAGAATTTTTGCTCTCTTTGGGGTTGGAGTTTTTTCTTCCTAATTTCCGACCGAGTTTCTCTAAGTTTTTCTTACCGTTTGAGATATTTTTTAGTAATATTCGGAACCTCCCTTCTCATAATAATCTAGAAAAAGCCCGCCAATCAATTCAAAATATTGCCCATGAAGCTTATTCCTCTTTAAAGTCACCTGCATGGTTTCCATTTTTCAAGAAAGAAGATTTTAATATTATAAAGTCTTTATCACTACGTAGTGATATAATTTTATGTCGCCCTGACAAGGGTAAAGGTGGGGTGCTTCTCAATAAACAGGATTATACCGACAAAATGCTTAACATTCTTCTAGACACCGGTAAATTTTGTGAAATTGGGTCTCCAGAATTTAGTTTGATTTATAAAGTAGAGGACAAAATCAACCGTAACCTTAAACAACTCAAAGATGAATCCTTTTTATCAGAAGAAACATACCGTTCCTTGTACAGCACTGGTTCATCCTTCAGCGTTTTATATGGTTTACCCAAGGTTCACAAAGCTGATATACCATTACGTCCCATTCTGGCTGCTTACAACTCCGCTAATTTTGGTATAGCTAAATTTTTAGTCCCTCTACTCAGTGATCTCACTTCCAATGCCTACACCTTGCAAAACTCATCTCAGTTTGAACCTCATATTCTCCAGCAAGATCCCAATAGTTTTATGGTCAGTTATGATGTTACCTCTTTATTTACTAATATTCCACTATCAGAAACAATAGACATTATTTTAACTAGACTATTTCCCAACCCGACTTCCTCATTTCATGGTTTTAACGTTAAATCTTTTAGAAAATTACTTGAACTTGCCGTAACAGAAACTTTCTTTATTTTCAATAACAAAGTTTACAAACAGATCGATGGTATGGCAATGGGTTCTCCCTTGGGCCCTACCTTTGCAAATATATTTATGTGCCACCTTGAAAAGTTGTTCATTGATCAGTGCCCTATGTCCTTTAAACCCTTATTTTATAGACGTTATGTCGATGACACATTTGTTCTTTTTAGAGATAGACACCATGCCACTTTGTTTTTAGAGTACATAAACTCATTTCATTCAAATATTAAGTTCACTTTTGACTCCGAACATAATGATCAACTTTCCTTTTTAGATATTAAGATTTCACGTTGTAATGGTGCATTTAGTACTGGCATTTTTAGAAAACAAACTTTTACAGGACTTGGGTTAAACTTTTTTAGTCACTGTCCGATTTCATCTAAAGTAAACTCATGTAAAACATTAATTTTTAGAGCTTTTAATCTTTCTTCAGATTGGGGTAGATTCCACGAGGAAATTAAATTTTTAAAATCATATTTTATTAGGAACTGTTATCCATGTGACGTGTTTGATAAATTTATAAAACAGTTTTTAGATAACATTTTTATTCCGAAAGCCACCGTACTAAACGTACCAAAGAAACAAATGTATGTTTCTCTACCCTTTATATATAACTATAAAAATGTTAAATGTAAACTTGAGAAAGCTCTTTCTAATTTGTATCCATATGTTAATTTTAAGTTTGTATTAAAAAATCCACTATCCATAGGCAGCATGTTCACATTCAAAGACACTCTACCAGATTTGATGCAGTCCTCAATTGTTTATTTATACAATTGTCCTAAATGTAATTTAGGAACTTATATTGGTTGTTCCAACCGTCTCTCATAGAGGAGTCAGTCACCGTACAGGTTGTATTTTAAATAAAAAAGAATTTTCTTCCATACGTAATCACGCTCAAGAATGCAAGCAATTAATTAACTATTCTAATTTCAAAATACTAGCCCAATCACTCAATAGCTATTCTCTACCTACCCTAGAATCACTTTTCATTAAACAGCCATCCCCTACTCGGAATCACTCAACAACCTCAGTTCCTTTACATATTGCCTAACGACTTTCCCCACTTAATCTTCAAACCATTACTTACACGTTCTAACGTCTAAACCTCCCCGTCCTTCCATGTCTCAGTCTTGGATATTTTTCCATACTAGGTGTGTTTCTTTCTTATCCAGAGTTTATTTTATTTTGTCTGTTTTTTTTTTCTTTTATTCTAGGTTATTTCTGTGTATTATTATTTTGATTCCCATATCTATGATGTTTTGTGAATTCTTCTTTAAAGTTTTCTGTATATTTGTTCTGATTTTGATATTGCTCTTTTCCTATATCATTCCTTTAATGTTTTAATTTTTAATTTAATTTATATGGTTTGATTTATTATTTTTTAGCATATATCATCCACTTCATTTTTTAAGTATTTCGATGTATTTGTTATAATTCTTGCCTTTTTAACAGAATTTCATTGACTAACGTAATGTCTATTGATCTGTGTTTTACATTCCTTTTTTAGCTCCGATGATGGGAAATGTTGTTCACGAAAGCTTAGCCAATAAACTGTCCAAATGCTGAAGTATCTGCTTTCCTTCGCCTTTCTACTAAACCTCGAGCTTTCTAGAAGCGAAAAAGCCATTAATCATATATATATATATATATATATATATATATATATATATATATATATATATATATATATATATATATATATATATATATATATATATATATATATATATACACGAAACACTCGGTAAAATACAATTGCAAACACACAAACTTTGTACCATTAATCAAAACTGAATCGCATAAAATAGCGGGAATGCTGTTCTTAATAAAAGTGGTAATCCCTCTGATGTTATCCCCTGGGGTACAGGTAATTCAAAATACTAATATCCTGGTAATTGAAAGCAAGCACCGTTTAGCACTTCCTCCTGCAAAGCAACTACATCAGGACTGCAAGATAACACGCGTGCATGAATATTATTTGCCTGTTTGCTTAGACTGTTTATATTCCATGATAAACATTTAAGTTTAGACACATCCATTACCACTAATTCTTATTTGTTCCCTAAAAGGCTTTGCCTTCAAAATTACATTAATTGTAAGCTCATCATTTGGCCCTTCCGTACATTTAAAAACTGCATTTAATAATAACGCCATATTATAAACCTAATTTCTATATGAATCCTCTTTTCCTGCTTAAAAAAAAAAAAAAAAAAATTTATTGCAATATGTTTCCTCTCGCTAACCATATCAGCAGCGTGAACATTAACCTCGCTGCGACTCAAACGGTGAATATCTTAGTAGGTGCAGGCGCACCTTGGCCATTCTCAAAAGATATACCTTTAACTTTGCTAGTCTTATCGATCTTGCATGAATAAAACTAAATTTCTATGTTTATTTACTTTTAACCAAAGATCGCTTATTGGTTCATTGGGTTTTTCACTCCTGCGTTCCCATACATTATCCACTGGAACTGCCTATCTATTCAAATCTAAACAATTCTGATGTATTTTCGGTAAAGAATCTTTATTTTGGTGACTCCTACTAATTATTGCCTCATAACCACGAATGTGCGTTATGTATCTCGACACAGTTGCAACACTTGGGAATAATTTTAGCATTATCCTTAATTTTCTGCAGGTAATCCTTTGAGTCGTGGAGCTTGCTGCAGAACCTACACCTAGAGTGATTTTGGCACTTGTGCGCTAAAAGGGCCCATTTACTGCAATTAATACCGATAACCTTATTTAGTTAATATAAGAATCAAAAATCTTTTCCGGAACATCACCTCAAATTAACGCTATCGCCTGTGGTTTACAACACGCCTCACCCCCTTGTTTCACCTCTCCCTTCTTAGCCCTGACAATTCGCCGTAAATATATACTTTAATTTCTAGCGAAACTAGAATTCGCTATAAGAAATGGGCGAGTCCTGGCTAGTTTGGTATTTGCCCTTATAAGTTTAATAGGGGCGGGGGCATAATAACTTACGTATCGGTCGATTAATAATATATGAAGTAGGTTTTTCACTCTAAGTCCATTGTTTACATCTGAGAGACTGAAGGGGACTTATTGCGCATGCGTTTTTTCCCATGGTTTGGGGAGCTCTTTGTGTGTTTACAATGACATATTTGTCAGGTGGTTTGTTCAAGCCAATTAACCGCTTAAAAGTACTTCTTCCCAAGTTCCTGGATATTGTTCTAAAACAGCCATTTTTTGTCCAACCTTCCCTTTTAGTTTAAACTTCACCACCATCAAGTAAATACGTCACAAGGAGGAAACTTGAGAGAAGTACATCAATCTATTTCGAAATTTAGTGTGATTTCATTTTTATCGGCAATTGATTATGATGGAAATGCACTTCGTTCACTGTATAGGTATTGTTGCTCATGTGAATTAAAAAATAACCGAGAAATAATACCTCAAAGGTTCGATTCTGGCTTGATTTTTAGGAAGACCAACACATTTTGGAATGCAAGGCTTCTATAATGATTTTTGGGCTCAGGCCATGTCGTCCTGATGGAAGTTCCTAAAGGGTAGCTTCCTAGGGTATATTTGACTACAGTGATATTCCCAGAGAATTTTACCTTAAGGTATCCAGAATTCTAACTCCTTGAGCGAATATCCCTAATTAAATCTAACAGGGATATCGCATAATATCAGAGGACGTATTTTTGACACGTCACACAGTATTAACGCTTCGAGGGGTTACAGTGACAAGAATCTGAAACTGGAATGAAAAGAGAGCCATTTCCAAGGAATCTCTCCTATTCCGTTTCCAGTGTGTATCTGACAAAGGTGGTAGCGCCATCTCCATTCCGTTTCCTGTAGCTCTACTACTCAGTGTTTTCCCTTGTGTTCTCTCGTATTTTTGGGTTTTATTCAACGATATGATGCTTTCTCCTGCCCCTTCTGCCTCTGAAAAGTTTAGTATTATCTTTACTTTGTATAAATGTAAGCTCTTGTCGTTTTGAATTAAATCAAAAGTGATTTTAACATAAACAAGAGCTGTTGCCTACTGGAGGCATCCTGGATGCTGTCGCTCGCTATATATGGGTCATTTAGTTAGCCAGAGCGACGTTCTCGTTTTTTACGCTTTAATAAATCTAGCCATTTAGCTCCTCTAGGAATTCTTATATAATGCAGTTAGTTTTCAGTTCGGTGATTTAGGTAACTGATCTTGCCCTTAGCGAGGCTTAGTAGCCTGGACGTCTGGCCCTAGTATTTTCATGCATGATATAAGTTTTCCGATTGTTATGTTATTGATGCTATAGGCAAATATTTTATACATGTAAGATATTGTTGAATTTTCTTCTCCAAGATTGTATACAAGAGTTTCGGTGATTTAGGTAATCGATTCTCACCGCACCTAAGCTAGTAGCCTATGGGGCTTTAGTATACTCTCGCGCACATCCCTGGTTGTTTTTTTCTCGTCCGGAGAATAAGTTCAATCCCTTTCTCCCTCTGAGTAAGCCTTAGGCTTAGTCCTAATGGTTTTATCTGAATAATATTCAGGTATAACTATACTAGGATAGGTCTGTCCTGACCTGCTAACCAGAGTATCTGGTTTTTGAGGTTGGGACAGAACATCAGAATTTTAGTCTGTGGTCTGTGTCTTAATAGCATAGAGAATGAGTTTCCTTTGCTAGGTTAGGTGCAGACACAGGAGGCTTTGCTTCCCTATCCCACATCTGAAGGATTCTGTACGAGATGATTCCTTCTTCTAGTGGTCTAGCAGACTGTCCTGTTTGGTTATTCTCGGGCCAGAGAATGAGTTTTCTCCGTTGCCTGGCGAAATAACTACACCTATCTTGGTTCTGGTATGGAGGAGGATAGGATGAGCTTCCCTAACTGTTGGGTGTGTCTCATACTAGAATGAAGTTTATAGGACCCTTATCCCGTTCCCCCCTCTCTTTCTTAGTGATGGTCTAGCCATCACATCTCTTAGCCGCATTCCTACTTCTGTACCTAGTGTAGGTTAGGATGGGGGACCGGCTCAGCTCTCTGCAGAGTGAACCCCAGACCTCCCTTGGTCTCCCTTCCATGTCTGCTGGTAGAGCCCGGCAGGCTATGGATATATAGGAAGCCTGAATGCTACATTCTCCCCTTCCTTATGTTCACTCTTTCCCGATGAATGTGGTATGGCAATGCCGCCTTATAACCTTACATCCATACTGTTTCTCTTGCTAGTGTATTGTTTCCTAGCCCGGCTGCCAGCTTAAACGGCTGGCAGCCGGGTAGGTGGAGGTTCTCTGGTTCGTAGTCACTGCCGGCCGTCATGGGTATCACTACCTTTGCCTGCAGGAAGTAGAAGCACATCCCGAGATCTGCTGGCCACTACGTTTAGCGGCCGGCAGTCGGGTGCTAGTGTTTTCAGTTGCCGATCGGCAGTGATTGCTGGCCGGCACACATTTGCGAACCAGTGAACGGCCGCCTATTAGTTAAAGGTAGCATATCTTTGAACTATACAGGGGTAAATGCCAACCGGCGCGTGCTGGCACATGCCGGTACGTGCTGGCGCATGCTGGCCGGCACGACAGCATACAATGTAGAGTAGTTACTATATTTGTGGTGTAGTACACACTGCATAAATAAAGCTACAGTACAGAGTTTGTTGTAACACTAAAGTTCTTCCAATATACATAATGTTATCTTGTACACCTTTTGTTGAGACCGTAATATATCTAAAAAGTAAGTTCTTAATGTATTCATTCTATCCAGTATATTAAAACTTTATTTCAAGGTGTTAGCTACACCTTAACTTCCCGCTTAGGAAAATATATAAGGTATTCTAGAATAAGAATTAACCTTAGTTTTAATATCTTGGGAGGTTACAGCAATTGGCTGGCAGGAAATACATGTATGTGTCTTTCCTTCTTTCCTTTTTAGCTTTACTATATAAGCTACATGTATTAACAATAAGTGAAAAGCCTTCACTTGATACTCATGGATTTTCTTCTCTTTAAAGGAGGACCATCCGAAGTGCGAGAGTATGTTCTGCAATGTCTGCAGTAAGAACTTCTGTGGACATGAGTTATGCAGAAGGCACGCAGCATGCACAGCCTCCAAAGGTGATCTCCGGTATGAGAACCCTCAGGTATGTATCATATATTCTAACCTGATTACCGAGACGTTTGACACCCTTAAGTCGGCGGAGTCAAGGGATGCTGTTAGAGAAAAGTTGCGAACCTGGGTGAGGAGATTTCAGAAGCCCCTACCTTCCAAAGGAGGAGATGAGGGCCTACCTTTTCCCTAAGGCATCGACTAATGCAGTCATCCCTCAGCCTCATGTGGAGATACCAACTGTCCAGAATCCGGTAGATTCTGAAGTCTCGGCCGCCCTTCAAGACATCCAATTGGACGATAGGATGTCAGAGGTGTCGGATTATACAGAGAAGGACCTTCTGGGAGAAGGTCATGAGGAGGAGCTGACCAAGGCTCTAGAAATAGAAGAGGAAGAAATCGACGAGGTGTCGGTTACATCGGTTCCGGCCCCAGAACCTGTTCCCTGTACATCGTCTGCTATCCCAGATGATCTGGGAAGGACTCTTTCTTCTATTATTGAAATGATTCAACAAATACAAAAGAAGAATGATGAAAAGGAAGCTGCGATGAAACTGGAGATACGCAGACCCACAGCATCACGTGGGCCCCAGAAGCGACTCAGCGTGAAGGATCTTCCTTTGTGCTCGGATACCAACCCTTGGAGGAATGCCGAACACATGTCAATGACTACCGGGAAGATTGTTATATCGAAGAAGTTGGGCTCAATTCCCCTGGAAGATGTGGAATTTTGGCCCAACAAAGACTCTTACCCGGACTGCTATGTCCGTCTCTGGAACGAGCCAGCCTCAAAGGAGGAAACGGAGCCGAAGGAGGTCATAGTCCTTGACCATAGTAAAGCACAGGCATTACTAGAGAGCTCGATGAAAGAGAGGGGCTTCACGAACTCAAAGGTGCCAGCTTTGAGTAAGAAGCTTCCCTCCTTTGTGGCCTCTCCAACCAGAGCCTTTCCCTTCATGGAAAAGGGATATAATGCAGCCTTGAAGGTGGCGAAGGCAAGGAAACCATGCCCCTCCATGGAGGAATGCAGGCTGTTATCCCTGACCTTGCCAATAGACCAAAAGGACCAGAAGGACGTTCACCTTACCTTCTCAGTCGAGAAGTTGGAAGCTGATATTGCCGAACGTCAGTTTGGTGAGGAACTTCCAAAGCTGTTGGTGTTTCTCTTGAGCAGAGAGCAAGAGATGAAAGAAAGACTTGCGGTATCGATGTCGTTCCAAACGATTAAAAAAAAAAAAAAAAAAACGATGGCAAGTGACCCCAAGAAACAGGACACATTCATGGTGGTGGCCAAAACCCATCTGGCCACAGTTACGAAGGATCTCTATAGTTTTATTAAAGCTAGGAGAGCCTGTAGAGAGTTCGTGTTCACCTCGGCTGCGGTGAGGCACGAACCGAGGAGACTAATTTCTTCTTGCATATGGGGTAAAGGCCTCTTTCCCAACGAAGTAGTGAAAGAGGTAGTAAACAAAGTCGCCACGGAGAATAGAAACCTTCTCCAAAAGTGGGGCTTGAACCTTAAGAGAAGTCTTCTATGGATGAGGGTCCCCAACCCAAGAAGAAGACCAAAAGGCCTAGGCTATCCTTTCGGCCGGCTAAGCCCTACCGACGGCAACAACAGCAACTTCCTGTGACCGCAGTGCCTCAGATAGTGGCACAACCTCCAACCACGTACCAGTTGGTACCTCAACAGGTGGCGACAAAGTCGCCAGTTTTTAACCCAGCCTTTGAAAGGCAGACTTCTTCCTTTCAATCAAAAGCTAGAGAAACGGCCAGAGGTTCTTCTAGACGCCCTTCAAGAGGAAGGGGATTCAGGGGAGGACGCAGTCAAGAAGGCAAGGCCTCAGGTCCACAACGGCAGAAGCGAGATGCTTCCAGTAGGAGGGAGACTACATCTATTTAGGGATCGTTGGACCTTTGATCCCTGGGCCCAAAGCCTAAAAAAGAATGGACTAGGTTGGTATTGGAACAGTCCTCCACATCTATTTCTTCAGTTCTTCCATCAAGCTACTCCCATTTTGGAAGAATATGTCCGAAAACTCATAGTGAAAAGAGTAATTTGAAAAGTAAAGTCCATCAAGTTCCAAGGCAGGCTGTTTTGTGATCCAAAGAAGGACTCAGAAACTCAGAGTCATTCTGGATTTGTCGCCACTCAACAAGTTCATAGTGAACTACAAGTTCAGGATGCTCACACTTCAACACAAAAGGACCCTACTGCCCAAAAAAGGGCATATACAGTCTCCATAGACTTGTCAGACGCTTATTGGCACGTTCCAATTAATCGTCACCTCTCCTCCTACCTAGGGTTTGAGTTACAAAGAAGACTTTACGCCTTCAGAACCATACCATTCGGGCTAAACATAGCCCCAATTATTCTCATAGAGCTTGTGAACGCAGCCGTCCATCAATTACGCCTAAAGAGAGTCCAAGTAGTGGCCTACTTGGATGACTGGCTGGTGTGGACAGCATCCAGGACAGAATGCATGCAAGCCTCTAAGATAATGATCCAGTTCCTGGAACATATGGGATTGAAGATCAACACAAAAATTCTCGACTATCTCCAGCTCAAAAAATTTCAATGGTTTGGAATCCATTGGAATTTGGAGTCACATTAACTTTCCATTCCTGGAAAGAAGAGGAAAGAAATAGCAGGATCTGTCGAGAGACTATTGAAATCCATTCGGATATCAAGACGCGAACAGGAGAGAGTGCTGGGCTCTCAACAGTTTGCTTCTATAACAGATTCAGTGCCAGGAGCACAGCTAAAGGATGCAACAGAAGTCTGGAGATAATACGCATCAAACGCACGAAGAGATCTGATGAGACCACTACCGACTCGACTGCGAACGCTTCTCAAGACGTGGTCCAAAGCCAAGCAGATGAAGATATCAATACCTCTTCAGCCTCCTCCCCCGTCAGTTAATATCCATACAGACGCTTCAAAGGAAGGCTGGGGAGGCCACTCTCACCAGAAGAGAGTCCAGAGAGCTTGGTCCAATCTTTCAAGTCATTCCACATCAACTTTCCAGAAGCCATGGCAGTACTTCTGACACAAATAAAAGTTCTCCTCACCACTCGAACCATGTAATATTGGTTTTAGACAGCGAGGTGAGAGTGAGATGCTTGAATCGAAAAGGGTCGGGATCACCTCGGATCAACCAAGTGATGTTGGCCATACTCCGTTTAGTGGAAAGAAAGAAATAGCACCTGTCAGCAGTTCACATTCAATCGGTCCGCAACGTGATAGTGGACGCTCTATGCAGGTTCACACCGATAGAGTCAGAATGGTCCCTAGACACAGGATCATTCTCCCTCAGCTTGAGCCAAGTCCCGGAACTGCAGATAGACCTCTTTGCGACGAAAGACAACAAGTAGTATGTGTCCCCGTACGAGGATCTGCTAGCGGAAGCACTGGACACTATGTCCCTAGACTGCAACAGATGATCCAGGATTTACTTGTTCCCTCTGCACAACCTCCTTTGAAGATCCTCGATATGAGATCCTTCAAAAGTAAGGCGGCAATAGTGGCCCACAAATGGACAATCAGCGTTTAGTTCCTTCTGGCATTGGAACTACGACTGAAGTTTTTACCGCTACCGGATCCAACCCTGACTCAGCGAGTAGGTGTCGTTTGTCAAGGCGAAGAAAAAAAAAAGAATTCTTGATTGACTTCTGTTTATTTTCTTTATTCACCTTCATGAGTAAGGTTTAGCAGCCAACACATTATCAACGTGCAAGTCTACCTTGACAAGACTGATACTATATACATTTCAGGTCGACTTTTCTAAGGACAATTTTTAATAAAAATTCCGAAGGTCGGTGCTAAGGTTAGACCTTCAGCGCCTCTAAGACCCATTCCATGGGCACTAGATAAGGTTCCTCATTTGCATTAATTTTGAATAATGAGGAGTGCGCTTTGAAGTATTTAACTCAAAAAGTTATGTTTTTGTTTGCACTCGCTTCGGGGGCTAGAGTTAATGTAATAGTGGCTCTCTTGAGAGGGGAAGGCCACGTTCAGTTCTTGAAAGGAGAACTGAATCTGTTTCCAGACCCAACGTTTCTTGCCAGGAACAAGCTACCCACCAACAGGTGGGGTCCATAGAGAATCTGCCCTCTGAAGGAAGATGCATCTCTATGTCCAGTGGAGTGCCTAAAGGTCTATCTTCATAGAACTTCAGACTTTAAGGGAGGACAGCTGTTCAAAGCAGAAACCTCGGGTTCAAATTTATTCGCAAAGCGGATCCAGACAGTACACCCGCAAGTCATGATCCAAGCAAAGTTGCCTCTTCCATAAAATTTCTTTAATCATATGGACTTTGAACATCTTCATTCGCACACCGGCTGGTAACAGATAACAATCCTTATTGCCTGTTCCCTCCTAACCTTGTTGTCTCGTAATGATAATCCTTATTGCTTGTTCCCTTGTAACCTTGGTGTCTCTGAGACTTGAGCTTTGGTATTGCTCCCGTGTATGTTTTAATTAATAAAGTTCCTGTGTGAAGAACTGACGTCTCTCTCTACCCCCTGGATATTATATGGTAGCAGAGCGTGGTTCGAGGGACTGCAGCGATTGTCTTGGAGATTAAATTTTACTAAGAAATATAAAAGAAAATGATGAGCAGCTAAAAGTTCCTGAACATCGGGGAGGGGGAGTAATCCAGAAGTTCAGTAAGTTGCTGCAAATGTGAAGCCGTCTGTGAGAAGGAAAACCAATGGATTTCTGCTTATGAACTGAAAAGGACGTATTGGTTCTGTCGACCAGAGTGCTTCGGGGAGCAGATATCATGGATAGATGAAGAAAACATGCTGAACTGTTGATACATGGTGAGGCAGACGACCTGAGCCTGAAGTTGTGTGAGCCGAAGAATGGTAATTACGAGTCTTCACAACAGCTTAATTCTTTTGCTGTTGAGAGTGTTTGTGAGTGCTTGGGGACTTCTGGAAGAAATCTTGAACCCTGATGTTATCTACAATAAAGTGAAACAGTCATAATGGCGTCTTCAGAATACTCTGCAGTTTCCTTACCAGGATACATTGAAGATGAAAGTGAGCTTATGAACCAGTTGACCCGACTGGCTAACTTTGGAACCATAGACAATGCTGGAAATTTTATTTTCAAATTTTGTCATAAGTGTAAAGGCCCGGTATTGGGACATAAAGAAAATGGAGATGAGAGCAAGTGTGAAAATAATGATTTGAATTTAGGTGAAGTGGAACAGGTAAAACGGTGGCTAGAAGCAAATGCACTTTTTGAGGCAGCAAAAAACCAGTTAGATCAAAGGTATGAGGCCAGAAATTGTGGACAGTGCAATAAACTATTTAGAAACAGAGCAACCAATATTTCGCACCAGAAAAACTTTCACAAAAAGTGGGATTTCGGTAAAGAAACAAACGGGACAATGTATGAAAAGAGTGATATGGATGAAAGACTAGACAAATTATTGAAAATCATTGAAAACAATTTTGAGAGAAACCAAGTTGGAAGTGGAAATAACCATGTTAATTTAGTTAAAAATCGGAAAGCTCCAATCTGGACTAATGGCCAGGATTTTGAAAGTTATTGCCATCAATTAAGGCTATGGGATTCACAGACAACCATTCCTCCAATTCAAAAATTTTTCGAATTGGTGGATAGTTTAAAAACAAACAAAGAGATTAGAGGATTATCGTCATTTGTGTCAAGAGAGGTTATAGAAAAAGTAAACACTAACAGTGTAACTATCATTGAAGACGTGATAAACTTGCTAAAAGGTAAATTTGAAAAAACAACCTTGGAAAAAATGTCTGAATTGGTTTCTGAAATACAAAAATTTGAACAGAAAGACAAAGAAACAGGTGAAGAGTATCTGAATAGATTTGAGAATCTTTTAGTGAAAATGGATAGAGCAAACTTTGGATCAAAATGGAAGTTATGGACTACAGTTTTGTTTTTAGATAAGTCTAAATTAGAAACAACAGAAAAAATTTCAATTATGAAACTACTAAAAAATGTAGAAGATAGTGACAATAGAAATATGTAAAAAGGAGTTCAAGGAACTAAAGATAGAAAACCAAAGACCCGAAAAGGAATTGGACGTATTTTATACAAATAGACAAAGATCTAGATCGAGATCAAATGAGCAAAGAAATAGGAGACCATACTCCCGTTCGCGAGACAGAAGCCAAAACAGGAGAGAGTCAGGAAGCAGATATCAGAGTAGAAGATATTACTTTCGATCAGGAGATAGAAACCGAAACAGAATAGACTCCTTTAAACGAAGAGAACCTTCGGAAAGGAGAAGTGAGGATCGTGAAGAACTTGAAAGGAATCGGCAAGATCGTCCGATGGAGGGCAGCAGGAGGCTCAGATCAGAATCGAGAGAGAAAAGGTGTAGAAATGAATCCTGTCTGAATAGATTAAGTAACATCAGATTTGTGAGTGTTGAGGATGAGAGAGGAGAAGTAGAAATGCCTGAAATTTACTTCACGGATGAAATCAATGAAACTGAGATGATTATTGACAATGGTGCACCCAAAAATGTGGCAGGAATTAAATGAATAGAAGAATATCTGAAGAAAAATCGATTTGGAAAAGGAAAAGTTAATGTTAAAAGAATAGAAAAGAAAAAGTTCAAATTTGGACCAAGTAAAGTTTATGAATGTCACAAAATGTTTGAAGTTCCACTGATAATTAAAGGAAAGAAAAATGGAACAGAGTTCAGTAGACTACGAGTGCAAATTTATGCTATTGAAGCTAATATCCCTTTTTTGTGTTCTAAAGAACAACTCCAGAAATGGAGTGCCTCTCAGGATTACGAGAAAGGAAAGGAAAAACTAGTTATCAGAAGCTTGGTTCCGAACCTAGAGATAGATTTGATAACCACTAAAGGTAACCACCTTGCCGTTGTCTTGGAAACCAATAAAGAATGTAGCGAAGAAGAGATTGTAATGTTTGCCAAGAAATTGGAAAGCAATAAAGAGATATCAGAGTATAAAAGAGTAAAAAGGGTATATCTGGTATCTGGCCATAAGGGAGAGATTCAACTCCTCCATTTGTTCACATTGGCAGGAGTAGTATCCAACCGAACCAAAAAGGTCATTAAGAAAGTTGTTAATGAATGTATACCCTGCCAAAAGTATAAAAAATCATTAGGTATACCAAAAGTTGCCATCCCAACAGTGACGGAATTTAATCAAAAGGTCACAGTTGACCTAAAGCAAGTAAAGGAGAATAACATTCTGTGGATGGTAGACGCCTTCACAAAATTAATAAGTGGAGTTGTGCTAAAGAACAAAGAAGCAGTCACTGTTTTGCATGCCATCACCCAGAACTGGTGCGAGAAATACGGATATCCTACTGAGGGATTTTGGGCTGACAATGGATCAGAATTTCAAAATAAGGAAATGGAAAGTTTGGCTTCTGCAATGGGAATTACGATAAGGTTTGGCCCAACATATTCCCCTTCGAGTAATGGTTTGAACGAACGAAATCATTACAGCGCTGATCTAACTGTGAAGAAAGTGATGGAAGAGAATGATAGAATTACATTAGATGAAGCAATTTCTAAAGCGGCCTGGTGTCATAATACTAATATAACAGTGAAAGGATATGCCCCATTACAGTTACTCACTGGGAGAGCCGTAGTAGTTCCTGGTATAACAAGTGGAAATGTAGCCACCGAATCTTTAATCTCGGAGTCAGAAGCAGTCAGAAGACATATTGAAAATCAAAAAGAAGTGAATAAGAAGTATAGAGAAATTGAGTATGGTGAAAAGTTGAAAATTGCCTTAAACGCAAGAAATGCGTCTTTTAATGATTATCTATATACACCTGGGGAGAAAGTATTTTACCAGCACAAAGGTGGAAAACAATGGTTTGGTCCCGCTACGGTGGAAAAGATGGAAGGGAGAAGTGTATGGATTTTAGCAAATGGAGATATGAAAAAGGTGGCTTCTTGTCACTTGCAACCTTATGGAACGTTAAGGACTTCAGCTCATGAGAAAAAAGATGAGATTGGGTCGAAGGATGAGGCAGCTCTTACTGACCAGTCCGAGAGTGAGGAAATTAATTTAGAAAAGAGAGAAGAAGCGACAGTAGTTAGTAAACCTGATTTGGTAGAAGAGAATTATGACAAAATGACCGTGAAAGATCATCTTCCATCTGAAAAAAGGCCGAAGAAAAGTAAAATTATAATTATGACCTTTAAGAATGGCGAGGAACACAAAGGAAAGGTGACTGAAGTGAACAAACCTAACTCAAAGCGCAAATTCGTGTGCTTCATAAAACTAGAGGGAGGTAAAACAATTGAAGTTGACTTCGAAAATGAAATAAGGGACTGGAAATATCTTATTAATGAAAAAGAAGAAGAAACCGAAGTACGAGAGACCAAGGAAAATTTCGAACTAGATAACATTGGTACTTACTGGATGAAAATGTCAAATGACGAGTGTTTGGTAGAGGAAATAACAACATATGTGGTAGAAGTTCCAAAGAGTCGTCATCATGAACTTGAAGTTATAAACGCTAAAGAAAAAGAACTTGAACATTTTGAGTATTATGAAGCATTTGAAGAAGTAAAAGATACAGGACAGGAGAAAATTGGTTCAAGGTGGGTTATAACTGAAAAAGAGAGAAAAGATGGGCAGAAGACCAAAATAAAAGCAAGGTTAGTTGCTAGAGGATTCCAGGAAACTGAGAAACCGAAATCAGATTCCCCAACCGCCTTGAGAGAGTCTTTCAAGACTTTCATCGCAGTATCGGCTAATGAAGGATTTGAACTGGAGGGCGTCGACATTTCCGCAGCTTTCTTACAGGCCGAAAAACTGGAGCCTGATGTGTTTGTTGAACCACCCAAAGATGTAAAACAGGAAGGAACCATTTGGAAACTGAAAAAGCTAATCTATGGGCTTGAAGACGCAGGTAGGAAATTTTGGCTTAAAGTTGACAAGATTTTTAAAGGAAGAGGAATGAAAACACTGCATGGAGATAACGCCTTCTACTACCTCCATGACGGCAGTTCATTACTTGGTATGATTTTATGTCATGTTGATGATTTTTCGATTTCAGGAAAAAGAGAATTTGTGGATATGATCAAGGATCTTTTAATGAAAAATTTCACGATTTCAAAGGTGGAGTCATCTGAATTCTGATTTACAGGGATTGATATAGTTAAAACAAGAGAAGGAATAGAAGTAAGCATGGAGGATTATGCCCAATCCATTGAGGAAATCAAAGAAATAAGGAAAATTGGAAATGACGAACCTCTGACAAAAACCGAATATAAAGTTTTCAGGAAGTATGCAGGAAAAATCCAGTGGTTGGCGGAAAATGTCCGACCCGACTTGGCTATTGTAGGATTGAACATGTCTATGAGAAATAAAGATGCTACGATCGGTGATCTAAAGAGAGTAAACAAGATAGTGAAGAAAATTAAATCAAAAGAAAGCAAAATAAAGTTCGGTAAAATAGGGAAGAAAGAATACCTGAAAATTTATGGCCTCGGCGATGCGAGTTACAGATGTGACTCAAAGTCAATTGGAGGTAACTTGATTTTAATGGGAAACAAGAAAACTGATATAGTAGCTCCTATATATTGGAAAACAAAAACCATCAAACAAGTGTGCCATTCTGCCAAAGACGCCGAAACGAGGAACTTAACTAAATTAGTAGATGACAGTGTTTATTTAGCAAAAAGTGTTGAACAACTTATGTTTGGAGAAAAAGGAGGAAAAATCCCAGTAAAATTGTTCACAGACAGCAGACCAACGCTGGAGAGTATAGTATCATCAAAACAAGTAGAAAGAAAATTGTTAAGAAACGCAGTGGCAGACTTGAAGGAGAAACTAATTCATAAAGAAGTAGAATCATATAGTTGGCTGAATACTAAAGACATGATAGCAGACATATTAACAAAGGAAAATAAAGAGAGTGATGACTTGGTGGAAGTCTTAGTTAAGGGAAGACTTAGAGTGGCTGTAAATGAAGATAATCTTGTTCATTTTAAAAACGATGAGTTCAGGTTAGAAAATGTTAAAATTAAAGACAAGCGAAACAAGTTTTAAATATGTGTAATTTCTTTTGCAATTCTTAGATATTTATGCAATGGAATGTTGTACGTGATGTAGACTGTTATTGTTCTTTTATTATGAAATGCTATTGTTTGTATTCATATTACAATGTACATTTAGTTTGAGCTTGGTAACAATTTTATATTTGTTACAATATTTTATCCATTTTATTATAATTAGTAACTTATTAATAGATCTGTTTGTTTAACGAAGTAAAACAAAAAAGGAGGCCGGGGGAATAACAGATAACAATCCTTATTGCCTGTTCCCTCCTAACCTTGTTGTCTCGTAATGATAATCCTTATTGCTTGTTCCCTTGCAACCTTGGTGTCTCTGAGACTTGAGCTTTGGTATTGCTCCCGTGTATGTTTTAATTAATAAAGTTCCTGTGTGAAGAACTGACGTCTCTCTCTACCCCCTGGATATTATAGCTGGTAGTCTTCCAAGATGTTCTTTATGCACTATGCGAAGCAAGTGGAGCAACTCAAGAGGTCTGTGGTAACAGCAGGTAGAATTCTTAAACCTTCTGTTTAAATCTGCGAGGAACAGTGTAATTAATTTGGGACGATTAATTAAGAGGGTGGGTGTGTAGTCACAGTCTGTTACTACACACTGAGCGATAGGCCTCTAACGTGTCCTTACGAACTGTTCCATGGACTTTGGTGAACTATAGTATGATACAGACACTTCTGCTAAGCGTTTCTTACGCTAGTATAAATAAACAGTAATACAGACTATATCATTATTATTAATGATTCGACTGAAGTGGCAAATCTGTTTCCTGTTAAACGAAACAATATTTTATGTTCGACTGTTTTCTTTATAACAGATATCATCAACATTTTATAAATTTTATAAATGTTGACCTGATATGTATGTTTATTAAATTTTTAATAAACTGGTTCATTTTATTAGAAATGTACTGAGCATTATAATTGAAATATGGATAATTTTAACATGGAACGTCTCTTAAGATTGTTCCTTTCTTCAAGCAAAAATCCACTCGCTTTAACCCTTCCTTAGGAAGGGCTAACGTTGTACCCTAAGGGGTTGGTGGTAGAGATGCAATATTTGTTATTATACGGATACAACTGTTATCCAACAGTTTAATAAGAGTAGATACCTTGGGGATATGTCAGGAATTCATACTGACATTGGTCACTCTTATACGAACTTTGCTTTATGATGTATAGGGCGAGACCACTATACAAGCTTGTCATTTGGTCATCCATAGTTATTTTGCACTCCTCGAGACTCTTCCCAGATTCTAGTATGACTCTTCCCTGTAGGGGGCAGGAAGCACTAACATAGTTCATGCTTAGATGAAATGATGTATGACGGTAACATCATAGGTGTCTGGTTCTAGACGGACCAGGAAAATACTTTCTTGAGGGTAAGGCACCGGTTGAGAATCCACAGATACAGTAATGCTCTGGTAAATTTCCATCAGGACGACATGGCCTGAGCCCAAAAAACGGATTTTGAGCGAAGCGAAAAATCTATTTTTGGTGAGGTAGCCATGTCGTCCTGATGGACATGCCCTTCCTTTTATTGTAAAAGGGCTTATTAACCCCTCCCTATAATACAGTATCTGTAGCACCTGGTATATCGCTACAAGAAATGGAGATGGTGCTGCCACCTTCGTCAGATACACACTGGAAACAGAATAGGAGAGATTCTTTGGAAATGGCTCTCTTTTCATTCCCGTTTCAGATTCTTGTCACTGTAACCCCTCAAAGCGATAATACTGTTCGGGGTGAAGATAGCTATGTGACGTGTCAAGAATACATCCTCTGATATTATGAGATATCCCTGTTAGATTTAATTAGGGATATTCGCTCCAGGTGTTAGAATACTGGATACCTTAAGGTAAAATTCTTTGGGAATATCACTGTAGTCAAATATACCCTAGGAAGCTAACCTTTAGGAACTTCCATCAGGACGACATGGCTACCTCACCCAAAAATAGATTTTTCACTTTGCTCAAAATCCATTTACCAAGACAAAAAAAAAAATGTTAGTGTCAATCATAAGGTAAGGAATTATTTATGATTTTGTGATAATGTAAGGATTTATTTGTGATTGACTTTTCCATAATGGAAGGTATTATTTGTGATTTACTTTATCATAGTGTAAGGATTTATTTGTGATTTACTTTTAGTTTGTGACTTAGGATGGGTGGTCCGGCTAGCAGGTGTGACGTGTGAAGGGAAGTCTGGGGGCTTGCCCCCGGTAGGGGATGTGACCTGGGAAGGGGGCTCCGGGCCCCGGCTAGGGCCTGCGACCTGGGAACTACCAGGTTAGGTTAGGTGGGTTTGTTAGGTTCTGTACCGTTTTGCAAATCTCAAAAGTGTTAAATAATCATGTTTGGACTGTTTTCAGCCACTTACATGAACCATCTATTTTTCCAACTGGTTATCCAGTCCTTATTTTGCATTTCTGACCATTATTATTGCTGCAAATCACTCGTTTGTGATAATTCCCCAGCCCCCCAGAAAACCGGTTTCCACCTGGTGTCACCCATAATTTTCTGTTTGTAAGGGGGTCCAAAAACTCATGAACGGGTGGTTTGCCCCAATAATCATGGTAAAAAATGCATGGAACACAAGACAATGAGTTAGAAAAATATATGGTTCATGTATTTGGCTAGAAATTAAAGTATCATATATTTACCCAATTCGCTCATCATGTAATATAAGTTCAAGATTCAAACAAAATATGATACCGATGATAATAATCTTGGTTAATTTTATTTCCTCCTTAGGTTTTTCCAAAACAATCCCTCCAAACGCAGCGGCAGTTGAATACTTCGCAGCCTTTTCATCTTTAACAGTAACAAATACTTAAACCTCTTCATGACTTCTTTATTGTTAGAATTTCCACAACAGTGAACATGGAGAATGCAATCGCTTCCTTACCGTGTCAATAATGAAGCTCACCTGATCTGCATTATCGTTATTTGGCAATACAAGTTCTCTATCACTCACCCTTTTCCTCTTGTTAGCAAAACCAACAGTATTGCTTTCATAAATAATGGTTGAAGCTCCTTGTTATTCGATCCTTTTTTTTTTTTTTTTTTTTTTTTTTTTAAACTCTCTATTATGTGACCAAACTCATTACTTGACAATGCTAAATCCTCACACTCAATCCATATTATTATTATTATTATTATTATTATTATTATTATTATTATTATTATTATTATTATTTCATCCACAATTATGCTATCATCCGAAGACATGCTTGTTGGTTCATCGACATACAGCTGATAGAAACTCGTAGAACTTGATCTTACACTGGGTAGCTTCAACGTTGTCCACCGAGTTTGTTTGTTTTTTGTTTTAATCGGGAGCACTAGCTAATGGTTTTCCTTCTCCGACAGTGTCCTGGACGATTTGAGCAACAATAAATGAATCAACAAAGTATGATACACCTATGTATGGCCTTTATAGACTATGAGAAAGCTTTTGATTCTGTTAAAACCTCAACAGTATTGAAAGCCCTTAAAAAAATGAAATAGAGGAGTCTTATGTTAAAACGTCTCAATATGTATATACAGGAAGTACAGAAATCCCAAAACTACATAAAAATAGTGAGAATATTCCAATCGAGAAAAAGTTAGACAGGGAGACCCCATCTTTCCTAAATTATTCACAGCATGCCTAGAAGAATTTTTTAAGAATTTTGATTGGGAAAATGTAGGAATTGATATTATGGGGAATGTCTAAACAACTTAAGATTTTCAAATAACATAGTTTAGTCAATCATTATAAAAGATGATAGAAAATTGGAATAGAGAAAGCAGAATTATAGGCCTGCAAATCAATATAACTAAAACTAAGATAATGTTCGATTAAAATGTAGAGACAACAAATAAGAGTTATGGGTGAACCTCTAGAGATTGTCATTGGACAAACGTACCTAGGACGGACAGTAAGTGTTTCCCCATTACACGAGACCGAAATTAAAAGGATAATCATAGGATAGAGAGCATTAGGTAAACAAAATGAGATTATGATAAGTAAAGAGACTCTGTCTCTGTGGAGAAAAGTATTTAATCAGAGGGTCCTACCAGTGTCAACTTTTGCATGAGAAAGTTGGAGACTTACTAAAGCCTTAGAACATAAGCTAATTACAACGCAAAGAGCTATGGAAAGAATAATGATGAGAATAACAATATGAGACAGAAAAAGAGCAACATGGATACGAGAGCAAACTAAAATAAGGAAAGAAATGGGCATGGACTGTATAATAAAAATGACAGTCAATATTAGGAATAACAGAATGGGTCCATAAAGAGTGTAAAAGAAGCAGGGGAAACAGGAGAAGAGGATGAATTAACGAACTAAGAATGTTTGCGGGTATGGACTGGCACAGAAAAACCACAGACAGACGCAAGTTCTGCAATAGACCAGTAACGGCTGTCGATGATGATGATGATGTATATACAGTATGTACTACACACTTATGTGTCTGCGTGTATGTTTGTGTATGTGTGTGTGTATTCACGAACACTTACAGTATATCCTATCTTGCTTAGTGAACAAGCTTTATTTGGATTAGAGAATCTGAATGGGTCTAGAGGATTATTAGAAAATTATTCTTCATTCTCTTAACAGAATTGCCTAAATCTAGTTCCAATTCATTGAGCAGAGTCAAACAGCAACTGTTTGTAATTTGTGAATTCGATTCCTTGAATCATTTAGAATTAGACGATTTTTTAGTTTCATATATTAAAATGTCCATTTTCTATACTCAGTATTAATGTAAAATTCATGTTGGTAACATAATTGTATTACAAAATTTGTGAAAACTGAAAAGACTTTGGAAGCCTAAAAGCAGTTGACAATTACAAACCAATGAATATTAAGAGTCCGATGTCGGACGGAATTAATACGGTACTTTTGGGGGGAGAGAGGCAGATAACTTACATACTGTGTAACACGATACTATGTAAAAATGCTATGGAATTCTTTGTATAAATTAATTTGAAACAACACAACAGCGTTTATTCATATTTATTCTGAGTAATGAATGACATTACAACAATCTAAACACAGGAAGAGAAGATCTAATTGAGAATGAACCAGTCATCATTTGGATGTTAACGTTTGTAAAGCCCCAGCAGATATTAACATAACAGTCAGAAATTGAATTGTATCCCGATTTCCTTTATGGGGAAAAATTAACCACTTAAAAGGATTTAATGATTAGGAAAAATAATCTTGACCATTGTAGATTCCAGGTGGGAAGAATGCAATTGTAATTTAGAGAATGATTGAAAAATAAGAAAAAAAAATATCGAGGCTTGCTGAGAAAAATTAAATGTAATTCTTATTCCTAAAAAGTTATCAGACATATTTCTAATCTCATTTAAACAATGAATATATTATACGCAAAATTCTAAGATATAATTCTCGTCTGAATAGAAAACAGTAATGAGAAGAAACCGACAGGTCTATTATACAGTTAAAGAATAATATATTCAATTTTACTTGGCCAATTTCACAAAGCTTCCAGACGCTAATTTGCATGGAAGCATTCCGTAACGTTCGCAATAAAAATAAGACTGGAAGCGGGAGACTTGTTCCTGAAATTTACATTTTAAGCGTCACTGCGTTAATGTTCGCCGGATAATCTACGAGAACTCAGCATTCGTCACGTGACACACGCGCACACACACACACACTCTCTCTCTCTCTCTCTCTCTCTCTCTCTCTCTCTCTCTCTCTCTCTACTTAGCCTACATAATGTGTAAATGATATGATATTGTTTATTCTATAAACAATATTGTCGCTCTGATGCGAAGATATAGTCATCGGGTATTATACATAGTTCTGATTTGACTCCGGTAATCATATCATGAATTATCTTGAAGGCTAATCTCTCTCTCTCTCTCTCTCTCTCTCTCTCTCTCTCTCTCTCTCTCTCTCTTGTTAAAGAACTTTTTTCATTTCCCCGTCTTTGTGTGATCGTGATATGTCTTCTTTTAAGTTACAAGTAAAGTAAGTTTTTGTAGATCATACTAGACGGATTTTGCAACAAGTGTTGTAGTGAGTCTGGCCTTACGCACAAGTTGTTTGTTTCTTCTTAATATTTCATCTCAGTTAACATCCCTCTAAAGATGTCAAAATAGAGACATATATCTTAAGACTGTCTTTTAAGCTTAATTTGTTTTTGATTAACAAAATATACCACGTTTTATTCCCAAAAAAATTTCAGTGTTGGGCCTAAGAAATTTAGTTTTAGTTCACAAGCCTTCGCAAACGGTGTTGAAATTTAATACATTATCTTCTCTATATTGGGTTTCCTTTTATAGTTTCGAAAATCCCCCACAAGCTAAAACTTAAGTAAAAGTTTAATGAGTTTCTATATCCATCAAATGGTATTAAGTTCCTAACTTGTTTTAAAGTTAACCTCGCCGTTGGGTTACCTCTTCTAGATATATAACAGGAATTATATTTGCAATTTAGAAGGCTTTTGTATTATCAATAGGGCGTTCAATGAGCTTTGTTTTATCGACATGCTAATCTTGTACATTTTGACAATATTCCTTTTTTATTTCTTTATCCAAACATTCACATTTATTTTTATAAAGGACCCCTGTAGCTAAAATGATAATCCTCTTTGTAATGATGCCTTCAATTTGTCTAAATGTAGTATGTCCTTGTAGATATCGCTAGACCTCTGCTGAGTCTAACCTAATATGCTTTCAAACTAATGTCTCCTCAGGATCTATTTTTCTTTTTGTCAGTTTTTAACAGTTATTGGATTGAATTTTATGGTTCCAAGGTTTAGGAGTTTTATAGCCATAAACTTACAGTGAATGCTTTTATGTTTAACAAATTAACATAAGTCTCTATTCACAACATATAAAAGATATAGCTATTTTAACGTTGATGTTGATCTTAAAATGTTTTATATCAATTATCATAATTTCTCATGTGGTTTATTTATTTCATTATTTTCTTTCTTGTCAGGGTTATTTTTTCCTGTTGGAACCCACGGGTTTATAGCATCATGCTGTTCCAACTTGCGTTGTAGCTTGGCTAGTAGCCTAATGATAATGATAACTAGAACGGGCACTCGGTAGACCACATACCTTCACTAACGCCATATCTTAAGATGGGCAATTGGATTACACACATTTTGATACTAGTTTCATGCAGGTGTTTGATTTCATTCACGGCCTTTCACATCCTTCGTACCGTTCTACTGCACAGCTGCTGAAAGCAAAGTTCATTTGGCACGGCATTTCTAATGATGGTAAGGATTGGGTCTGCGCCTGTACTTCTTGCCAAACTTCCAAAATACATCAACACACGGATTCAGGAGTGGGCACCTTTCCTCAACCTCAGCGTCGTTTCGCACACATTCCCGTCGACGTTGTAGGCCCTCTACCCACATCACAAGGACATCATTACCTGTTTACTGTCACCGACCGCTCCACTCGTTGGCCTGAAGCCATTCCCATGGAAACTGCAACGTCCACCTCATGTATATCTGCCTTACTCTCAGGATGGATTGCAAGATTTGGTATCCCAGAGCATATTACTTTTGACAGGAGTACCACTTTCACCTCTCAATTGTGGACATCATTAGCAAATCTCCAGGGCATCATCCTACATCAGACAATGGCCTACAGCCCCGCTGCCAATGGAATGGTTGAACACTTTCATCACACCCTCAGAGCAGCTTTAATGTCCCGCTGCAAGGTTTCCATCTGGTTTATTCAGCTTCCCTGGGTCCTCCTGGGACTAAGGACCACTCCTAAAGACGCCCTCGCCGTTTTGGCAGCTGAAATGGTGTATGGCGACCCGTTGGTCGCCCCTGCCGAATTGTTTCCTTCTACAACCTCCTCCGACGGTCTTCAGTGCATACGTCACGTCATGGGAATATTTACTCCATGACACCAGACTTACAAGCCCCCAGCGAAGCATAACATACAGACAGACCTGCACTCTGCAACGCACGTCTTCCTGCGCAACGACACTAGCAAGCCACCGCTAATGCCCCCTTACATGGGCCCTTTCCTTGTGATCCGACGCAGTCCAAAAGCATTCTTACAAAACATTCGTGGCAAAGAAGTCTGGGTCTCCATTGATCTTTAAAACCTGCATATCTCCTGCCAGATGACCCGCCTACAGTTCGCGTCTCTAGATCAGGGCGCCATATTTAACATGTATAGTATATCATTTTTAGGAGGGGAGCCATGTATCAACCGTGTGTCACACAATCGTACATAGTTCATTTTGTGTATATATTATGCTTGTATCTTTGCTCTTCCCTCGTACTAAAAAGAACCTGAATATAAATGCCTGTTTTTCTCACTGTTAACGGTGTCGGTTTTGAACATAAAATTTCCTGTTGCATTAAGATTTTGTATAAAAAGGAGAGTGTTCTATAATAAACTCACTCAGTTGCTTTCATCCTGTCTTTGAGTCACAACCTTCTCTCGGCCCGTCACAATAGGATATACTTTAGACTTCCTACTTACATTGAGGATTAATTATTTATTGCCTTCCTAATAAAGGGTATCGACCTGAGTTCAAACTCTATTCTGAACAATCATTCCCATTAAGTGTTGTAAATGGCAAAAAGAGAAGAATGGCCAAAAAGACAAGCAGAGAGTGTTATGAACATGCTCTATTACCTGCTCAGGGATCGATCTGCTGAATAGTTGAGTTCCTTTGAAGTAATATCTCTGTGCCTTTTGGAAATCCTTACTTCAAATGGCAGCTTCAAATTTGTGATAGGTTGTTTATACTTATGAAGATCACAAATGAGTCGAAAAATAGGTCTTTTAAAATGTCCCTTCTTATTTTCTATTCATTGGAAAATATAAAAAACACACGTAATTGCAAATATCCGTACACACTCACTGTCTTTCGGTTTCCCTGGAAGTCTTCAAGGATGAGTTGACCAGCAAACACTGGTAGCCATTAGGAACTGGGTCAACTGACATGCAGTAGACCAATCCCTTGACTTAGAAAGTGTGGTCTGGATGCTTTATCACTCAGCCAAAGATCCTTTTTTGGCTGACTTCTACCTCAAAAGGTTGACATTTACTAAACTTTCGTTTTTAGTAATATATTTATATAATATATTCATATAATTGTTTATGAACATTAGGAAATAAGGCTAAGGAATTATATTGGAAAAAGAAATGCCTACATCATCTTGACCACTACTCTAGAGCAATGGGTAAGAATTCTTCACAGCTCACTCTACATAATACCATTTCTTTGGAATGACATACAACCACTTTCAATCTGAGCACTTTTGCCTTCTGTCTGAGTTATTCATGAGAATGAGCTACTGGGCACATTTATCTCTCCAGATCTATTGAAATGAAAACGTCCATGAGGTAAACGTTCAACTTCTCGTTCCCTGATATTTATGGATCTGTTTATCTTTTTTTCTCAACAGTTACTGAATTTTTAAATCCCTCTTCTGATATTCACTTCTTGAATGCCTTTCTTTTGGAGTTCACAATATATAGATGGAGCTGCGTTTGGATTAATCCTTTTTATTTTCGTAGACCTCATCGTTTTATATCCATTTATTCAGATGATAACGAATACTTTGTTGAACAGAAACTTACGGTCTATTAAATATCTTATCCCTGATCTAGATATTAATCTTTGGCACCGTCGTTCAATTAGTTCATTATGCATGTTGCATAGGATTTTTCATAACTCTGACCATCCTTTACATTCAGATCTCCCTGGACAATTCTATCCTGTTCGTAATACTAGGCAGGCAGTTAATTCTAATAGCCAGGCCTTCTCCGTCATGAGGCTCAATACTACACAGTATTCAAGAAGTATTATTCCAGCTGTTACCAAGTTGTGGAATGATCTTCCTAATAGGGTAGTTGAATCAGGAGAACCTCAAAAGTTCAAAGTTGGAGCAAATGTTTTTATGTTGCCCAGGTTCACATGAGTATTTTTATAGTTCATATATGACATATCTGTTTTTGAAGTTGTTAATAGCTTATAGAGGACATATCTGTTTTGACGTTGTTACTGTTTTTAGAATGATTTATTGTTAATTTATTCTCATCATTTTTCCCTATTGGAGCCCTTGGGCTTATAGCATCTTGTTTTTCAAACTAGGGTTGTAGCTTAGCTAGTAATAATAATAATAATAATAATAATAATAATAATAATAATAATAATAATAATAATAATAATAATAATACCGCCCTACGTCACATCTATGTAAAACTAAATTATCAGTTTCCCTTTCATACTTCTCTCTCTCTCTCTCTCTCTCTCTCTCTCTCTCTCTCTCTCTCTCTCTCTCTCTCTCTCTCTCTCTCTCTCTCTCTCAGTAGAAATCTGAAATATTCCTATATATTTTTTTGTTTATGAAATATCAAAACCTAAATTGGTGAAATTTTAGTAATGGTTTGTTTTAAAACTAAATTGGTATCCTTGCATTTTTCTAAAACAAATATTATAACCAAATATTTATATAAGTAATATTCATCTTAAAATATTACCTTTAGATTTGTGTCATCATGCTTCTATTGCAGTCACTTCACCACGATAACTTTCAAGATGAGAATTGTAGGAACCTTAAGACATGAGTGCAGGATCCAACATCCATACGCTGAAGCCGTTCTTATACTGTAAAGGGCATCGGAGAACCATATTTTTCCGATCAATAAGGAAGAAAGGCCTCTTTACGACGATGGCTTTAAGAGCAACACCCTTGGTAATGTCCAGTCCCAAAGGCCAGAAGCTTTTACGGCTTGGACGCAACGCCGCAGAGACGACAAGATTCTCTCATTACAAGTTCTGTATATGTTTATGTAATTTGAGTAACTGCGTAATGTAATGCTAGCTATTCCAAGCATGGCGTATAAATGGAGGCTCTCCTGGTTTTAAGCTTAGGATATGAATATTTTTATTATAAATATGCTATGGTTTGTGAGCGATTTTCTACCAAGGGATTGTTCAGATGCTGAAGCTCTTACCTTTTATGGAAAAGGAATTTCAACGACCACCGATGTAAAAGTCACTCGTATTTTGAATTTAACAAGCAAGAATTTATTTTGTATTCTGTTTCATAAAATTTCAACCCCATAATTATACTCCACTAGTTATTGCTACAATGTTGCAGAATATAATTAATGAAAAAGAAATACAAGAACACAAAAGATGTCTTTGTCTTAATGATAATTAAAGGTACCCATAATAACATTTCTCATCCTCTAGAGTACTCCAAAAATTTAATATGCAGCGTCCATAGATTTAAGCATTCCAGGCACATCATCCATTCTTACAGAGACAAAGTGGTTTTATCTAATTAAACTATTCGTCAAAGTATACGTAATGCACATTTACAGAATTAAATGGAATCTATGAGCGAGATTATTTTTGACAAACATAAATTACTTTATTTTCTTCTCTTCTTTTAGGTACCAAAGACATAAGCAGATTTGAAGAAGAAAATACCGTTCCATCATAATCAACTTCTCCTCTAATTGCATTAAATATATGGAAATGTACTTCTGTAAAGCGCCTCTTGTCCCTTATGGTTTGTATCCTCTTCCGGTAATTTGATTACAGTATTATGCCCAGGGAATACCATATCTGCATCCATGATTTCCACAACACAATTTTCTTGAGGTTTTCCGTGGAGATAGTTCGGTACTCTTATCATGAACCATTTTCTCACACAAATAATTAAAGTGTTCTTTTATACTCTGAAATTCATCAGGGAAAAATATAAAAGGTTATTTATCAGATATTCTGAAAGACGAAAACATTTTGAAAAATTTTGTTTTCATTTTTTTTTCATTTCACATAATAACAGCAAAATTTTGTTTTCATATTTTTTTTTTTAAGAGCAAATTTGGGAAATGAAAAAGGCCTTTTTATATAAAATCTCAATTCATTGCAGACGAAAAAAAAAAATCTTAGTTTTTCAACATAGTCCCTAGTAAAATATAACATTAAATCACAAGTTACTTCAATGTCCATCTCAGTTAATATTTTTGGCATAATATTGCTGGCCAATCTCCCTTGCCTTAGAGATGTTTAATGGACTTTTGTGCAATATGCATATGGTATTTCCTATGCTCACCTTTCCAAGTACTTACCAGACCAAGCATCACCTAACTTAGCTGATAACACAATGACCTCAATGCGGCGAACAGGCAATAACTGTCAGTTTAGAGACAGGCAGACAAGTTAAAAATAAACCCAATAAGTAATAGAAAACAAACTCTTTAAAAAGGGTAAGATTACAAGTAAATCCTGAAGAATGAAAGTTATTTCATATACATTAGGAAAAAAAACTTAGAAATCATTAATATATTTTTTTTTTATTTCCTGCTGAATGATTAATAAGAGTGTATACATTAATTACTGCATGCCAAAAACAGAGGATAATGTCCAAGGCAATATATAAAACAAATAACGTAGAATTGAAAACTATGATTTCTATCACACAAAAATTCTTTGACTATATTTGACATAAAAGCAATTATCCACTCTAAAGAGAGAAAATAACCACTCATACATTATTATTATTATTATTATTATTATTATTATTATTATTATTATTATTATTATTATTATTATTATTATTATTTGCTAATCTGTAACCCTAGTTGGAATAGCAGGATGCTACATGCCCAGGGGCTCCAACAGGGAAAACAGCGCAGTGAGGAGATGAAACAAGGAAAAGAATTAATTGCTTTAAGAACAATAACAACATTAAGATAAATATTTCCTATATAGACTATAAAAACTTTAACAAAACAAGAGGGGGGAGAAAGAGAGAGAGAGAATATACCCCGAAAGGAAAAGTTAAAAGACTTGATTGGAGATAGTATGTACTAACTCCAATCAAGTTTCTTCACTTTTCTTTTCGTGGCTAAATACACACACACATACACACACAAACCCATGTATGTATGTATATATATATATATATATATATATATATATATATATATATATATATATATATACATATATATATATATATATATATATATATATATATATATATATATATATATATATATGACTTCATATGATAGACAGAGAGAGAGAGAGAGAGAGAGAGAGAGAGAGAGAGAGAGAGAGAGAGAGAGAGAGAGAGAGAGAGAGAGAGAGAAAAAAATGCAATTGTATATATATGTCACTATCATCTTTTGAGCTTTCAATTTATTTACCATCTCCTAAATCACCAGGTCTACTATTATGACTATAAAATAAACAAACATAGAAAGGAAAGTAGAGGTGGCCAGTGTGACTTCAATTTTTCAAGACCACTCTCGAACTTTGGGGTCTCTTGTTTTTGTGTGTGTAAATGTGTGTGTGTATACAATCATACATACACATACATATTGGCAAATGTTTTGCTTACCAATATATACATATATTTATATATATATATATATATATATATATATATATATATATATATATATTATATACATATATATATATACCTATATATGCATATATATAGAAATATATATATATATATATATAAATATATATATATATATATATATATATATATATATATATATATATATATATATATATATATACATATATATGTATATATATATATATATATATATATATTTATTTATACACACACATATATATAAATGTATATATATATATATATATATATATATATATATATATATATATATATATATATATATATAAATAAATCAACATGCGAGTAACAGCAAAGCATTTGCCCATAGACATATACAATCATACAGCCATTTGTGTGATAGTATTGATAAAAAAATAAATAATATCACAGACAAAGTATTATGTACATAATTCTTAAGATAGAAATAAGGGGTAACTACAGTGAGGTCTGCTTAAATATATTAAAATATATGAAGCTTGCAGATCTTTTTGCATATAAAGGCATCAAGTTTGTAAATGTCATGTCCTATACTAAATTTTTTATCAAAACCTTGTTTTGTGAAACTTGATGCCATGATGTTTCTCAATAAGTTACTGGAATGAACCAATTTCTTTGCACATGACCAATTGATAAAACGATTTTGATATCTAACATAGACAAACATTGTTTTGTTATCTTGAAAATATCTGACACTTTTGAAGACCTTCACTTTTTTGCCCGATGTAAAATTTTTCACAGGAATTACAGGGGACATACTTATAATATACGCATCTTTTGTTACTATCATGAGAAAAATAAATGGGACCTGTTAGTTTTCATAAATGCTACATTAACACAGAAATCTACTTATATATCTCTTGAGTTCTATCTTAAAAAGTAAGTTTTTTTGTGGTATAGTTTTCTTTATTGTTATTACCAAAGAAAGTCTCTTTATATGTTTTTAAGTATCATCTGATATAATTTCAGGGTTTTTCAACTTTTTGCCTATATTCCTAATCTCGTTTATTTCATCATCAATATATTCAAGGATACAAACTCGTAATGCTCTAAAATACATAGAAGTAAATTCAGATTTTTTAATATATTACTTTGACTGAATAGAAATGCACTTATACAGAGATAATGGTTGACTGTCTGGATACATTAATGGTGAATCTGTTGTTACTTTTGTTTATATGACAATCCTAAAATAGGTATGTTACAATTATCTACCAAGCCATTTAGTTTATAAAAAATACTGTCTAAATTCTAATATGCCGACCACACGCGTATTATGTCAGCAACATAGTAAAACCAGTTATCATAAATTAGATTGCTTACTTAGTAATGGAGATAAGGGGTTTCCCATGGCTATACCAAACGTTGGTATGCAAAGATCTCAAATCAATTCAAATTCAAAATCGTTTGTTTACGGTTTAATCAATCAAATTACTGTATTGTTAAAAAATATTAAATGCTTTTGTCTATTCTGCAATGTACCATATAGGAATTTCAACACGACATAGATAGTTAATTTAGTGAATAATAATACAACGTTAAAACTGACAATGCTCTACGGACTGTTAATTTGCACATAATTCAA
>NC_090728.1:25351703-25379203 GCF_036898095.1 Palaemon carinicauda | reverse complement strand
GAATCTGACTTAACCGACAGAAGTATACAAGAAGAATCCTATAATGTTTAGAGAAATCTAGTAACAAGTAATTTGGGTGAACCTGCCATTATTATAGAATCAACTCAACATGTGTTGTCGCAAGATAAAGTAGCTCACCCAGAAAAAAACAAGGAAACTAAACACAGTCTCAAACGACTTGAAAATAAAGGCCAACGGCAAAAAATAGATGAATAAAAGAAGGACCCTGTGCACATACATCACTTTGTAAAGAGAAATACTCCGTCACGAACAAGCACATCTATTCGGCATGTAAAAAGCAAGAGAGAGAAAGAAGACAAGAGGGAAGTTAGGTAGAGTGGCTGAATGGGAAGAAGGCAACTTTGAAGAATGCACTTAGGGAGGCGAGAAATGTAATTTTTCGGCCGAGGGGACATCGTTCTAAGGAGACAAAAAGGCGAATTGTCTGGATATGACGATGTAGCCTACACGAGAAGCGGTTCGGAGCAGATATAGGGATAAGGTTTAGCGTCAACCCTTTTAACAGTAATGTTGCTCCTACCAACGTTAGATGATTCTCCTTTACTTAGCTAAGAGTATGGAAATTTCTAGTTTCTGCTTTTTTTCTATGTTTGTGATGTGTCTGTGTGTGTGAACATTCGTGTATACAATATACACGCAAAAAAAAGTGCATATAGATATTCTTGTTTATAAAAATATAATACATAATCTTATTGCTTAAATTTCACAGTTAACTTTATGAGAGATCTTGAGAATATGATGATTATAAGAATTTATCGCAATTTTGCAAAAGTCAAATAAAAAACAAGCTGAAAGGTATCTTGGCCCAATACTTCAATACCTGAATCTGTTGTTAATGGGCATCTTGTTGCAGCTTCTGAAGAATGTCAGACATTATCTCCTATTACAGTATTGATTTCAGATGTTGTTCAGAATATCCTATTTAACGTTGCTTTTTAATGGGTTGTAGGACGACAAACGTAAGACATCTATTTGCAGCAGTTAAAGGATGCAACGTCGGCTATCTTTTGGGAAGGTGTTTTGACGTCGTCTAACCCTATTGTATTCTAAGATATTCTATCATATATTCCATGTTAAGTTTCTGACTACGCCTGATAGGTGCATGTGTGTTTGTGATATATATATATATATATATATATATATATATATATATATATATATATATATATATATATATACATATATATATATATATATATATATATATATATATATATATATATATTTACATATATATATATATATATATATATATATATATATATATATATATATATATACATATATGTATATATATATAAATATATATATATATATATATATATATATATATATATATATATATATATATATATATATATATATATATATATATACACGTGTATGTATATAAATGTGAATGTATGTTAAAGGGTATTTAATTTATGCCCCGTTAAATATATAAAGAAATTAGGTTATATAACAATACTACATCAATGCTTAACTAATTTGAAAAGTAGTCTTTTTCATTCATATTCCAGATGCAGAAAGCAGAACAGTACACTCGCCAATAGTTATATGATTTTTAGAATATGTGAAAAAATATAAGGATTTACCTCAATAGTACAATTTGCAATACGCACTAGTTTTTGGGAAGAAAATGATTAACTACATCTCAAAGATTGGTGCTTATTTTCTTTGTCCATATGTTTTATCATTAAACTTTTTAACATTCCGCTAAAAAATAATTATGTATTCTTTTTGCTTCAGACTTGAGTTTTTGTATGTGTAACATTTGTACACAGCAAAAAATGTAACTTGCGATGTAAGAATTCTGTGGAACCAGATAACAAAAATGCTGTGTGAAACTGGCGCAGAATGTCATTTCATTAGGACTGACCAAAGCTTTTGTTACATCGGACGTATTGTTAAGGGAGAACGTGGCATGTGCAATCAGCCTGCTCAAGTCCAGGTTATCCTTTTAGAATAGCATAGCTTATGTGTTTGTCTGCATTGCGCAAGACTTCCATTCACAAGGCAGGGGTTACATTTCCAGTTGTAAAGGCCGAGAAGACAGAGCTGTTTCATTCCTCTCTCTCTCTCTCTCTCTCTCTCTCTCTCTCTCTCTCTCTCTCTCTCTCTCTCTCTCTCTCTCTCTCTCTCTCTCTCTCGATTAGAAATAGCTAGATAGGTATATTGATTTTTACTTGTGTATACTAATGATGAAACTTTGTCATGTCCTTAAGTTGAGTGTTTTCTCGATATTCTAAAGCGCTGCAATTGGTAATCTATAAGAAGATATAGCATCATCTTGCCCTGTGCCTCGTCACCTATAAAGACTTAAATCTTGCATTATTCATCTTGGAAAAATAAACTTAGCAAAGTGCTATTGATCTTTCGAACTGGAAGACAAATTCCCATCTCAGTACCAGGTGACGGAAATAGTAATCTTGCATTACGAAATCCTAAAACACAACCCCTCCCCAACTCCATTTTGAGTTCTTGAATGATAATTTTTAAATAATGGTAAACTTTACACTTTTATTTTTATTATATTGGAAAAATGCTGCTAACACAGTTATATCCAAAGGTATTTTATTTTGTATCTAGATATAACATTTAGTTACCTATCAAGGCTTTTATAAGGTAATTTCTGCCTTTCTACTCATTCTTTACTAGTTTTTTTGTGATAGATCTTCAATAAAAAATGAAATATTAGTATACAAATGTTCTAGCAAAAAAAAAAAATAATTGGTTAAAGAAATCAAATTTATTTCTTTAGAAAAAGTACAGAATTCTTGAAAAATAATCACAAACCATGTAACGTAATTTGGAAAATTAACTTCTTTAACCCTCTCAAGGGATTTTCATTCTCACCGGTTAATTGACAGCTGTCAAATTCTGCAGGAAACTGCTTTGAAATGTTACTTAATCTGAAAATCTTTGTCTTCCTTTTATACCGCCTTGAGTTTTAGTAGTTTGAAAGAAATTCCATTTTCCACTGGTTTTATAGTGTGTAGTCCATTTGATATATCATTTATATATTTACATTTGTATGTATTTTAATGTGAACCCTAATTCTTGCACATACTCCCTTTCGTCTTCACTCGTCATTAAAAGCGAGGCAATTAATATTTGATCTTATGATGATCAAATTCTAAAAGAGAAGTGACTTCGTAATTTTGGTAACTGGTCAATGGATATATTGATAATGGATTGTAAATATTGAAGCCTTATCAAAGCATTTTAAAGTTTGACGTAGAAACAAACGTTGTTTTAGGACGTATCTTGAGATAAACAAAAATGTAAGAAGCTTTTTTCTCTGAATGAGTAAATAATCAATAACAAAATTTTTATGACGAAAAAAAACTGTATTTCTTCAGTACTTGATAATCTCTGAGCTTGATTTATCCGATATGGGTAATATATGTTAAGCGTTAATTGTTCAACAACGTTTACCTTCTTACGCAATTGTCATTTTACGTTTTAGCATTCAAATATTTACTAAAATGCTCTTTTTCATTTTTGCTGTTGCCTTGGTCTCCATCCTCATCAGAGTGAGTCTTACAGACCAGTTTGGCAGGGATGCCATACCTTTGTTCCTGCACAAATAACACAAAACACCAAAATCGATGTTTTCCTATCATTGTTAAAAGTAATAAAGGTGATGTCGTATTTCGAACGAATCATATTTTTGATGCTGTTTAATTCACCCTCCATAATTCTTGTCTCCAATAGCTGTTCTCTGCTCGGTTGCAAACAGTAATTGCAAGTGGTCTTTTAGCCAGTTATTTCAGCTTTCCGGAAGCCTTGCAAACGTTGTAGAGGCTGTCTAAGGATAGATAAACTCTATGTCGGAACAAATTTGATTTTACCCCATCTGCAAAACGTAGCAATTAAGCTTATTGAAGTGAAATAAACCACGGTCACACGTTTATCGATAGAGAGGGGTAATTATTATTATCATCATCATCATTATTATAATTATCATCTACAACCCTAGTCGGAAAAGCCAGATGCTATAAGCCCTTGGCAAGGAAAAATATCCCAACGAGGAAAGGAAATAAGGAAATAAGTAAAAGATGTGAGAAATAATGAACAATTGGAATTAAATATTTCAAAAACAGTAGCAACATCAAAACATATATTTCATAAATAAAGTACTAAAAAGACTTGCCTATAAGTTGTTTCAAACTTGAGATTCTTACCGTTCTAATTTTCGATAGAAACGAATCCTTTCCGGTGATAAGAAAATTATCCATGATTTATGCTCGTCAAATAAATATAGGTTACATCAGATAGGAAAAACGCCTTTCAGTTACCAGAGCCTATTTTGTGGACACTTGTGGTGTGTAACAGTGGGAGTCATATCCTTCCATTTGCTGGAAAGTTGTGATTGATTATATTAGACTGGGAATTTATCCCTTCTCAGCTCTAGTGATTGTCTAAAGTCAGTCAAATTTCAGTACTCATTCCAAATAAATAATATTCTTAATTAAGGGAAAAGTTACTAGGAAATAATCAGCCATCTCTACTTTAATACAATCGTTGCTTTCTTCCAGTTTCCAAAGTATCAAAACATAAAGGATGTGAAACCGCACTTCTCATTTACTGTTGTTAATTGATGAAGCAAATTTGCGAATACTTTAATGTTTGATGGAATACATCCCGATACACATATCTAAATACTTCAGCCAAAATTACATGAGAAGTGAACTGAATTTCAATATCAGAAAGCCATTTAGGTGCAACATATTCCTGGATATACCTTAAAAATTTAAAAGTTAATTATATACGCTTGTAATTTGTACACAGAAATTTAAGATAAAGAAATGTATTCAGAATTAGTTGAATTATAGATAGTAGGTTGGCCAAGGCACCAGCCACCCGATAGAATACTACCGCTAGAGAGTTATGGGGTACTTTGACTGTATTGGATCCTCCTTACTGGTTACGGTTCACTTTTCCTTTGCCTACACATACACTGACTATTCTGGCCTATTTTTTACACCTGACAACACAGTGATTATCAAACAATTCTTCTTCACCCAACGGGTTAACTAATGTACTGAAATTGTTCAGAGGCTACTTTCCCCCTGGTAAGGGTAGAAGGGACTCTTTAGCTATGGTAAGTAGTTCTTCTAGGAGAAGAACACTCCAAAATCAAACCATTGTTCTCTAGTTTTGGGTAGTGTCATAGCCTCTGTACCATGGTGTTCCACTGTCTTTGATTTTCCTGCTTTTGCAACTAGGGTTGTAGCTTAGCAAGTAATAATAATAATAATAATAATAATAATAATAATAATCTAAGTGTTGAGTATGGCTCTGCCGAAAGAATTCCATTAAAATTTCAATTTTGTTTCGGGGACCGGATAAACGACTTCATTCCCGCAGACACCCAACAATTCGTGAATATATTAAGCCGTCACATACTTTTTCAAAAAGAGCGAGATCGTTTTATCAAACAGATGAATTCGCTTTAGCTGTAAAAGAGATTTCCTGTCCGAGGTGGTGAATTTTAACCCATTATGCTCGAACGTGCCGCACACGCAGGCTGTATATTTCAAAAAAATAAGTGCTCGTTTGGACTCCTCTCTGGTATTATATTTATCCCACTCTGGTCTATTTGAAAAGCTTTGTATTCCATTTTTGTATTGTTTTTGGATTTGCGTCAATGGGCGTAGGAGGAGGAGATGATGATGATGACGATGATGAGGATGATGGTTAAAACGCATTTTCTTTATTATTATTATTATTATTATTATTATTATTATTATTATTATTATTATTATTATTATTATTATCATTGGATAAGCTATAACCGTAGTTGGAAAAGCAGGATGCTATAAGCCCAGTTGCCTGAACAGGGAAGATAGACAAGTGAGGAAAGGATACAAGGAAAAATAAAATATTTCAAAAACAGTAACATCAAAATAAGTATTTTCTGCAAAAACTATAAAATATTTAACAAAACAAGAGGAAGAGAAATTAGATAGAATAGTGTTCCATGAATCTTTATTTTATATTGATATTTATAAAACTCGTTCAAATGTATCTCGTAATTGTGGCTACGTGGAAACTTAATGCTTCACTGACTTTGTAGTTTTAGCAACATTCTAGAAGAATAGCTTAGTGCATGTAAAGTCTAGAGATCTTGAGTGCATGTGCACCCATTCCTGTACCATGAAACAAGCAGAAAGACAGAGAATGATCCAATCGTGCATTCATTGGTCTGGTGTTCCAGCCAATCAAAATTTGTCTTAAGAAATGTATATGCTTTTCTGTCCAAATGAAACATTGAAGCTGCATTCTTCATAAAGCACGTAATAAATAATCATTAATGACTTATTCAGTTCACAATTCATAAAACAGATTAAATTGTCTTCTCTGAGTATTAAATCTTTACGTGGTCATCGGTAAACAGAGAATGAAAAGCCTATTCAAGATTGAAAACAATGACTGTAAATTATATTTATTAAACCCTAAAAAGGTATTATATATATATATATTTATATATATATATATATATATATATATATATATATATATATATATATATATATATATATATATATATATACATATATATGTATATATATATATATGTATATATATATATATATATATATATATATATATATATATATATATATATATACATATATATGTATATATATATATATATATATATATATATATATATATATATACATATATACATATATATATATATATATATATATATATATATATATATATATAATATATATATATATATATATATATATATATATATATATATATACATATATATTTATATATATATATATATATATATATATATATATATATATATATATGTATATACATATATACTTATATATATATATGTATATATATATATATATATATATATATATATATATATATATATATATATATATATATATATATATGAGGGTAAAGTCGAAGAGAGGTGAAATAGAATTAGCAGAACTATCCAAAGAAATAAACACACTAAAAACCCAAAATATTTGTAAACACATCAAGGCAAAATCTAGGAAACACTAAAGAAAGGAAGAAACATCAAATTGATGAAGAGAAGACTTGGAGCAGGGCGCCAACACGTTTGCCCTAAATAAAGGATGAAAATGGCAATATTATCCAGAATAGATATGGATTAATAAAAATTGCAGAGGATAAGAAATAAGTTCACCAATAAATATAATGAAATTTCTGAGCCGGTATCAAACACAACAGTAGGAGAAGTAAATAAAGCATTAAAAGGCATGAAAATAGGCAGAGCAGCATCAGAAGATGACCGAACAATTGATTTGATAATAGAATTCTTAACCCAATGTCTGCAAGAGTCCTCTACACCTACAACTTGGAAAAACTTTATCATTAAGCTAATTCACAAAAAGAGGGACACATAAGACCTGAAGAATTACCGCCCAATAAGTTTACTCTCTGCAATATATACAATATTTACAAAGATCTTATCAGGCTGAATAGAAAGACAGCTTGACTTTGATCAACCAAGAGAGCAGGCAAGTTTTAGAAGTGGGTATTCAACAACTGACCACATTCATGTAATTAACTAGTTAATTAAAAATCAACAGTCAAAAAATTCAAATTCAAAAGAGTTTATTGATATATAAATACATCAAATGTGATCTATTAGCACGGTAATGCATCCGCCACAAAAATTATTTTTACAATGCTCTTTTACCTATTCCAGCAAAATCTTGGACACTTGATAAGAATTCATTTTGAGAAATTATTATTAAAAACGAATCAAACTTGCTCAGTAACATTATTGATAGAAACATTTCTAAAGTCCTGAAGTTCATCACATTCTAACATAAAATGACGTAGATTATGTGGATATGCTTCACCACACAATCTACAGGGTTTACCATCACCATCAATATATTGCGAACCATAATTATACAACAACCTCATTCTTACAACAAGAGTATTAACTTTCGAAAGGACCTAAAGGTAACATTGGCATTTTCAGTCACATATAAATAATGCCTCATACTGACGCTACCCTTTTCCAAAATCTTTAGAGCCTTTTCTATTCCCCAAACCTCTCGTTTCATTCTCATTCCTCTTTTTGATATATTAAGGCTCATAGAGGTTTCTATGCCAATGCAAGGCTGGCATGTGGCCTCCTTAGCCAGGTTGTCAGCAACTTCATTTAATAAAATACCAATATGAGATGGAACTCAAAAGAACTCTACAGGTATTCTTTTCTCCTGAAGCCAACCAACCAACACTTTACAGGAGAGCAACCACCACCTTGCTACCAGTAGGTTTTTTGTAATTTTCTGCTATTTGTACTATTGCCTTTTTACTATTTGTATCATTAGGATTCATATCCCACTTCCTTTGTGCATTTCTTTGAAAGATTATTGCAACCCTTTATTATTTTGTCATCAGAATACTTTGCTTTTCTGAAATTCATGATAGAACAGTTCTCCGTGTTCACCATCACGTGCAATATGGAATCTATTATATTAATCAAATCATCCAGGAACGCATTCTCATCATTTCCATGTCTATTTACATCTTTGTAGTCCTTATACTACTCGGTAAGTTATTTATTATTATTATTATTGTTATTATTATTATTATTATTATTATCATTATTATTATTATTATTATTATTATTATTATTATTATTATTATTATTTTTATCATTGAAAGCTAACCTACAACCCTAGTTGGAAAAGCAAGATGCTATAAGCCCAAGGGCTCCAACAGGGAAAATAGCATAGTATGGAAAGGAAACAAGGAAATGAATGCATTACAAGAGAAGTAATACAATCAAAATAAAATATCTGAAGAACAGTAATATCAAATTAGATCTTTCATATATAAACTGCAAAAGCTTAAGAAAACAATAAATGAAACCTTCCCATCATTCTTGATAGCTAATCTTTTCCGTTTATGACTGAAAGTTGTCCTTTGTATGCCCAAATTTTTATGTCAGGTAAATTTTCAATATTCAGTATATCACTATGAACATACGCATTAATTATGTATATGAATACATATATATATATATATATATATATATATATATATATATATATATATATATATATATATATATATATATATGTGTGTGTGTGTGTGTGTGTGTGTATTTATATATATATATATATATATATATATATATATATATATATATATATATATATATATATATATATATGAATATATAATATATATATATATATATATATATATATATATATATATATATATATATATATATATATATTTATGACACGTTAACATATATAATCAAGGACTCAAGCTCTTTACCATTAATCATAACAGACTCGCATTACATAGCAGGAATATTGTTCTGGATAAAAGTAATTATCCCTCTGGTGTTATTCTCTAGACTTGCAGCTAATTTAAAAGATTGATATCCTGGTAATTGAAAGCAAGTACCATTTACCCTTACCTCTTGCAAAGCAACTACATCAGGATTGGAAGATAACACGCGTGCATGAATATCATTTGCGCATTTACTTAGACTGTTTATATTCCGTGATAAACATTTAAGTTTAGATACATCGATTACCACTAATTTTTATTTGTTCTCTAAAAGGTTTTGCCGTCGAAATTACATTAATCGTAAGCTCATCATTTGGCTCTTCCGTAGATTTTAAAACTGCATCTAATAGTAACACCATATTATGAACCTGATTTCAATATGAATCCTCTTTCCCTGCTTGGAAAAAAAAAAAAAAAACATTCATTTAAATATGTTTCCTTTTACTAACCACATCAGCAGCGTGAACCTTAACCTCACTGCGATCCAAACGGCGAATATCTTAGCAGGTGCAGTCGCGCCTTGGCCATTCTCAGATAATATATCTTTAACGTTGCTTATCATTTCGATCTGATCTTGCATGAATAAAACTAAATTTCTAAGTTTATTTACTTCTAACCGAAGATCGCTTATTGGTTATTTGTGTTCTTTCTTCCTGCGTTCCCATATATTATCCACTGGAGATGCTGATCTATTTCAATCTAAACAGTTCTGAGGCATCTTCGGTAAAGAATCTATTACTTTGTTGACACCTACTAATAGTTTTTCTTGTATAACCACGAATTTGTGTTATGTTCCTCGATACAGTTGCAACACTTTGGAATAAATTTAACGTTATCCTTAATTTTCTGCAGGTATTCCTTTGAGACGTAGGCCTTACTGCAGAACCTACACCTAAAGTAATTTTGGCACTTGTACGCTAATAGGCCTCATTTACTGCATTTAATACCGATAACCTTTTATAGCCAATACAAGAAACAAAAATCTTTTCCGGAACATGACCTCTAATTAACGCTATCGACTGTGGTTGACGACACACCTCACTCCCATGTTTAACCTCTCTCTGCTTAGCCCAGACAATTCGCTCATCATTCAATATAACTTTAATATTCAACCAAAATGGAATACGAAAAGTAGTAATTTTGGTTAGTTTTCCTTCCTCCTTTGGTATTTCCAAAACAATCCCATCAAACCCAGCTGTAGTTAAATACTTCACAGCCGTTTCATCTTCAACAGTAACAGATACTTCAAACTCCGGGTGACTTCTTTATAGTTAAAATGTCCACTGCAATTTGTTATTGTAATCAATCTTGAGTGAACATGGAAAATACAATCGCTTCCTTTCCGTGTCAATAATGAAGCTCGCCTGATCTTTATTATTGATATTTTGCAATGCAAGTTTTCTATCACTAACCCTTTTCCTCTTATTAGCCAAACCAATAATATTGCTTTCATCCAATAACGGTTGAAGCTCCTTGTGATTCGACTCTAATTTTTTTTTTCTTTTTTTTTTACTTCTTAAAACTCTCCATCGGATGACCACACTCACTACTCGACAATGGTAAATCCACACGAGTGCAACTCCATGTCATTATTATTATTATTATTATTATTATTATTATTATTATTTCATCCAAAATTATACTATCATCCGAGGACGGACATGCTTGTTGGTTCATCGACATGCAGCCTGTAGAAACTCGAAGAACTTCATCTTCATCATTCTACATCGATTTTTTTTTTTTTTTTTTTTTACGGAAGCACTAGCTAACAACTGTCCTTCTCCGACAGTGTCCATGGTGATTCGAGTAACAGAAAATTAATCAACAAAGTATGACACACCTGTGTACTGCCCTTCTAGACTATGAGAAAGCTTTCGATTCTGTTAGCGCCTCAGCAGTAATGAAAGCTCTTCAGAAAATGAAATAGAGGAGTCTTATGGTAAAACATTTGAAGATATATACAGGAAGTACAGCAATCTCAAAACTACATAAAAATACTGAGAAATTTTCGATTGAGAAAGAAGTTAGATAGGGAAACCATATTTTCCCTAAATTATTCACAGCATACCTAGAAGAAGTTTTAAGTATTTAGATTGGATGAATGAAAGAATTTATATTAATTGAGAATGCCTTAACAACTTAAGATTTGCAAATAACATAGTTGAGTTTAGTCAATCATGGGAGCATTATAAAAGGTGTTAGAAAATTTGAATAGAGAAAACTGATGTGTAGGATTGAAAATCACTATAACCAAAACTAATATAATGTTCAATTAAAATGTAGAGAGAACAAATAAGAGATATAGGCGAATCTTTAGGACAGACTGTAAGTGTTTCCTCATGACACGAGACCGAATTTAAAAGGATAAGCAAAGGAAGGAGAGGATTAGGTAAACAAAATGGGGTTATGGTAAGTAAAGCGGCACTGTCTCTATAGAGAAAAGCATTTAATCAGAGGGTCCTACCAGTGTCAACTTATGCATAAGAAACTTGGAGCCTTACTAAAGCCTTAGAACATAAGCTAGTTACAACGCTAAGAGCTATGGAAAGAATACTGATGGGAATCACACTATGAAACCAAAAAAGAGCAACATGGATACGAGAGCAAACTAAAATAAGAAAGGAAATGCCCATGGACAGTATTATGAAAATGACAGACAATAGATAGACATTAAGAATAACAGAATGGGTCCATAAAGGGTGCAAAAGAAGCAGGGTAAAGACGAGAAGACGATGTGTTACCGAACTAAGAATTTTTGCGGGTGTGGACTGGCGCAGAAAAACCATAGGTAGACGCAAGTGGAAGGACATGTCTAAGACCTTTGTTCTGCAGTAGACTAGTAACGCCTGTTGATGATGATGATAATGATGTACATATGCGCTACACACTTATGTGTGTTTGTGTGTGTGTCTATATTCACAAACACTTACAGTATATCCAAGCTTGCTTAAGGAACAAGCTCTATTTGGATAAAAGAATCTGAATGAGGCTAGAGGATTATCAGAAAATTATTCTTCATTTACCATTCTTTTATCAGAATTGCCAAAATCTAGTTCCAATTCATTGAGCAGAATCAAATAGAAACTGTTTATAATTTGTGAATTCGATACCTTGAATCATTCAGAATTAGACGATTTTTCAGTTTCACATCTTCAAATGTCCATTTTCTATACTGAGTAGTACTGTAAAATTCATGTTGGTAACGTAATTGTATTACAAAAGTGGTGAAAACTGAAAAGACTTCGGAAGTCTAGATGCAGTTGACAATTACAAACCAATGAATATTAAGAGTCCGATGTCGGACGGAGTTAATACGTTACTCCTGTGGGGAGAGAGGCAGCTAACTCAGATTCGCTGTGTTAGACGATGCTATGCAAAAATGCTATAGAATTCTTTGTAGAAAATAATTTGAAACAACACAACAGCATTTGAATAATGAATTACAACACAACAACCTAAAAACATGAAGAGATCTAATTGCAAATGAACCAATCGTCATTTGGATGTTAATGTTTGTAACGCCCCACCAGATATCATCATAAGAACAATCAGAAATTGAATTGTATCCTTATTTCATCTATAGGGGAAATTAACCAATAAAAAGGATTTAATGGGTAAGAGAAAAATCTTAGCCATTGTAGATTCCATGTGGAATGAATGCAAATGTGATTTAGAGAATGATTGTTAAAATAAAGAGGCTTCTTGAGAAAAGTGCAATGTAATTCTTATCCCAAAAAGTAATCTGACTTATTTCTTATCTCATTTAAATAATGACTATAATATACGCAAAATTCTAAGATATTATTTTAGTCTGAATAGTAAAGAGCAATGTTTATTAGAAGAAACTGACAAGTCTATTATACAGTTAAAGAATAATATATCCAATTTTTACTTCAAAAATTTCACAAAGGTTCCAGACGCTAATTTACATGGGAAACATTCCGTAATGTTCTCAATAAAAAAGAGACTGGAAGCGGGAGACTTGTTCCTGGAATTTACATTTGAAGCGTCACTGCGTAAATGTTCGCTGGATAATCTACGAGAACACTCTCTCTCTCTCTCTCTCTCTCTCTCTCTCTCTCTCTCTCTCTCTCTCTCTCTCTCTCTCTCTCTCTCTCTCTCTCTCTCTCTTTAGAAAAACTTTTCTCATTTCCCCGTCTTCATGTGGTCGTGACATGTCATCTACTAAGTTACAAATAAAGTAAGTTTTTGTAGATCATATTAGACGGATTTTGCAACAAGTGTTGCAGTGAGTCTGGCCTTCCCCACAAGTGGTTTGTTTCTTCTTAATGTTTCATCTCAGTTAACATCCCTCAAAGTATGTCATCTTAAGACTGTCTTGTAAGTTTAATTTGTTGTTGATTAACAAAGTATAACACTTTTCATTCCAACAAAGTTCTCAGTGTTGGGCCTAAGAAATTTAGTTTTAGTTCACAAACCTTCGCAAACGGTGTCGAAATTTAATGCGTTATCTTCTCTTTATTGGGTTTCCTTTTATAGTTTCGAAAATCCGCCACAAGCTAAAACTTGAATAAAAGTTTAATGAGTTTCTATCTCCATCAAATGGTATCAAGTTCCTAACTTGTTTTAAAGTTAACCTCGCCGTTGGGTTATCTATTCTAGATATATAACAGGAATTATATTTGCACCTTAGAAGGCATTTTAATTCTGAATAGGGAGTTCAACGTACATTGTTTTATCGACATGTTAATCTTGTAGTTTTTGACAATATTGCTTTTTATTCTATATTAAAAAATTCACATTTATTTCTTAAAGGACCCCTGCAGCTTAAATGATAATCCTCTAAACTGATGCCTTCAATTTGTCTAAAAATTGACCATGATATAGCAAAAAGACACTTTTTGCCTTTTTGTGACCTTGACCTTGGCCTTTGATCCCATCCCTCCCAAAATCTATTCAAATTGTCCTTGGATCATGGCCAATGATTTCACCAAATTTCACGTGCTGCAGTTAATAGTTTTTGAGTTATGCAAATAACAAACAGAGAAACATACAAAAATAAACAAATTAATACACTCCTATCAAAATATAATCTGACAAAGGTAATAATGATATGGTATGTACATTATGAGGGCATTTATCTAACCTATCATGTTATTCTGGCGGTAATAATGAGTTACCTCACACTTTCATTCAAGTCAACGGTTGTTGTGATACCAATAAATCCTTTTAAACTGCCTAATCATTCCTGATCAGAAGGCACCCACTAACCACCCACCCCCACCTCTGAAATAAACATTGATTTGAACCTTTTGAAACGGAAAAAAAAGATACGGGTTTGTCCATAGCAGTGTAGACGTAGTATATTTTTTCCCAGGCACAGTATTGAGTTCAGTGAAAATTTACACGGGTATATATCATATCACTCAATCTAGTATTTTTCTTTATATGTACTACTGACTATACAGTTTAAAGTCCATTTTTATTATTCAATTTAAAAGTTACTTAAGCTTTCATTGTAACAGTGCTTTATACAAATTCATCCTTATCTACATTAAGTTCATATTTTTTGTAGTATTTAATAGCCCTTCTGTGCCTCGATCAATGCACTCTTGAATTTCAAGAAATTCTCTTGTCTCTACATTAATCTAACTAAGAATATGACAGATACCTCTAACTTTCTTCAAAGGCCATGCACACTTCTTTTGATGTTAATTAGAAAGCGTATCATTATTTCATATTGCTATGACTATTAACATTACTATCAAAACTATACATCTAACAGGCTTTGAGGTAGGGAGTTTTAAAAGTGAGTTAATTTAAATATTTTAGAATTTGTGTGTGTGTGCGTTCCCTATATCATGAAAATACACGTAAATCCATTACAAATATGGAAAAGGAATATAAATCTTAGACGTCCGCTTGATAAAAATATTGCAATCGCTATCATTCAACTAGCGGAGGGGGAAAACACTGTAGGTCCCTAAGATGAAGAGTATGAACAATGTACCTCACCTATCATACAAACTTTAGCTAACATGGGAACTCTCTCTCTCTCTCTCTCTCTCTCTCTCTCTCTCTCTCTCTCTCTCTCTCTCTCTCTCTCTCCCCTCATTGCCACAAACAAGCATTGAAACACGAAGGTGGCAGCACTCTTTCTCCAGCTCGGTCGGAGGCTGAATGTACGCTATCTGCGCGTCATTTCGAGAAACAAGTAAAAAATCTGCATAAGCTTTTTTTTGCCTTATCTTGTGTCCTAAAGGGCGATAGGATGATCTTTATACTTTTCTTGTTTTCCTTCTTGCTTCAAAGGTCATTCTTGAGTAGATTTCATCAACAGTAAACTTTCAACATAATAAGGATTTCTTGTGAATATGTTTATATCTATTTGCTGTATTTTATGTAAACACGTCCCTGGTAATGAGGTTAATATTTTCCTAATATCAGTAGCACAAAATTAAATCAAATGTTATTTTACTGATAGGTAATATTAAGAAAAGGGTCTTTTTATTGCACTCTAAAATAGTAATCCTCCAATACAACATACATTCTCTCTCTCTCTCTCTCTCTCTCTCTCTCTCTCTCTCTCTCTCTCTCTCTCTCTCTCTCTCTCTCTCTCTCTCTCTCATTCAAGCATTTGACTTTTTCGGGTACTCTGCAGCAATTACCATTATTACTCTCGTATTACCAAAACATTTTATGGTTCTATTTCGCTCGACGAGCTGGGCATGCACATTAAGAAATATGAATCCAATCAGAAATTATTTATCGATAAAGACTTTAAAAAAAGAAAAAAAGATCTGCAGCTAAAAACTATTTTTATATCAATTTCTAATGAATAAAGGTTATCAGTCCAGGCAATTAAAACACTTTTTATGTGATATAATAGGCAAATTTGAAATGACCATTCTTCAAAAACTTTTTTGAAAATTCAACCTGATTTCTAACTAAAGCGAAAACAATGAAATCTTTGATTATTCAAACAATTTTGTAAAATCGTTAAGACCGGAAACATTAAAGAATAAACCAAGAAGGAGAAAATTTATCTGCAATTCTTGAGAGGTTCTCGATTATCCGCCTAATTCAACTGATGTTAAAGTGACTGACTCAATCGTCTCACATAGCAAAGCCCTGTTCAGTCACTCCACTCTACCAAGTTATAGCTAAAACAACGACGGTGCCAGTGACAGATGGAGCCTACTTAGCCTTCTGTTCACACCATAACTGAAAAAATCATTAACGACTGCGACCAGATGCTGGTAATGTGATATAATCTATTTATAGCTCCCACCATACACGTATGTTAGCTTTTCCGAAGAAGATAGCACAGGCAATATAACTTTTAGTGACTTCCTTTATCTAGTACATTAAATTTTATCTGCTAACAAAACCAAAACTCTGTTCAAACATTTGTTTCTGAAAAATAATTAAACTTTTAATGTTATGTCGTGGCATCGCTTGAACTCGGTAACTTGAAAATCCAGCTCAAACCTGATCAGCCTAAAACTAAATACTAAATTTTCTTCTAATCGTCTTTTTTTTAATGAACTTACCCTCATGTTCCTGGTAATGAAATAAAAATGAGTCATTGTTCCTGGAATGATAATATTTGAAGCTAAATGTTAGAGTTTCCTTGAAATATCAATTTACAACAATACCAAGGCTGCATTACTATTTTTCTGATTAGCATGAAACTCGGTCTTTCAAAACACAACTCACAACTGATCCAGTTAGTCATATGTGAAGTGTTCTCGTAGACCGCGAGGAAATGTTTAACCTCCTCCTTTTCTCTGATGATGATGATGATGTTAGACAGTTAGATCGACCCACACGATGAAGGACAAGGGCCTCTATGCGTTGGCAGCCGTAAGATGATTTTCATTACCGCGAGGTCATATAACATAGAAGGACGGATGTGATGATGATGAGATGAAATTCTCCAGAAACCTCCAAGAGTTCTCGATGACGATCAAATAGGGGGTGGGGAAGAAGCTGCTGCCCCAAACCCAGTCCTCGTTTGGTCCTGGATGAATTCGTCAATTTTTTACAAGAACCTCCGATCCTGAGTCCAGAGAGAGAATACTCAACAATTATTTTCTTTAGTCGCCATATCGAGTATTTCCACAATAAACGATTACTTCCAATTCGATTAGTTGACGTTTGCAGGCCTGTGGTGGTCCTTTGGTAACGTCCTTGTCAGGAGATCGCTAGACTAGGGTTTGAGTCCCGCTCAGACTTGTTAGTTCCTTTGATTGCTGCAACCCCATTATCCTTGTGAGCTAAGGATAAGTGTTTTGGGGGAGCTTATAGGCCTACTTGCCTAGCCCTCCCTGGTCCTAACTTGGGTGGAGAGGGGGCTTGGGCGCTGATCATATGTAATATGGTCAGTCTCTAGGGCATTGTCCTGCTTGATGGGGCAATGTCACTCTCCATTGCCTATGCCATTCATGAGTGGCCTTTAAACTTTTAAAAGGTTCTCCAAGTCACGCTTCGAAAGTTTAAATTGACAGTATTCGGCTTAAAGTCTAAACAGAGTAATGACACTCTTAGCAATCGCCAAATTTGAACGGGGAAATAGAGAGAAATTAAAGTTCCAATACTCTTCATAAGAGATCATTGTTTGTAAAAAGAGAATAGAGTTATAATTAACCTTTCAGGAAATTATGGATAGGTTCATTAGGATAAGTATTTTATACCGTCATTTTCTATCGATTAGGCATCGTGATATAGGATATACTTTAGATATCCTGCTTACATTAAGGATTAATTCGTTTTTGCCTTCCTAGTAAAGGGTATCGGCCTGAGCTCGAATTCTATATAGAACTATTATTTCCTTTTAGTGTTGTAAATGGCAAAAAGAGAAGAATGGCCTTGAGACAAGCAGAGAGTGTTATGCGCAAGCTCTATTACATGCTGTACCAACCGTGTTTCACACAATTGTACATAATTCCTTTTGTATATATTATGCTTGTATCTTCGCTCTTCCCTCGCACTAAAACGAACATGAAAATTCATGTCTGGTTTTTCCTCTGTAATATTGTCTGTCTTGTGAACTTGTTATGTCCTGTTGCCTTGAGGTTTTGTATATAAGGAGAGTGTTCTACAATAATATAACTCAGTCGTTTCCAACCTGCCTTTGAGTTCACAACCTAACTCGGCACCGTCACAATGGTGACCCCGGAAGTCGACTTGCTCCCACTGCCTTCCACCCCCACCTCCCTCGCCCCTCCATCGTTGGTACTATGACGGAGACGGACTCTACTACAGCAGTTGGCGCTGCGGCCGCCCCATTGAAACTTTCACCGTTTGCCACTGGAGTGGCGTTTGCTTGGTTTCAACGCGCAGAAGTCCACTTCCGTATCAGGGGCGTGACATGCTCAACCACTAAAGCGGATTATGTTCTTGCGGCGATACTCGAGGACACCTTCCCAGAAATATCCGACTGACTTTGTGAACAAGGAGACACCCCAATAGCGTATGACACCCTCAAAACATACCTTCTGCAGCAGTACTCGCCGTCGCCAGCCGCCCGTATAGCAAAGCTTTTTCAGCTCTCGCAACAACCGTTGGGGGACCAAAGGGCTTCGCTTGCCCTCAGGGAAATGACCAGTATCGCTCGCCTTCAACCTGCCGCAGACGGCTCTCCTCGTGAGGTGAACCTACTTCGTGCCCTTTGGATGCACCGTTTACCCGAACCTGTACGCGCTGCCATACCCGATGTCGATAGTTTACCCATAAAGGACTTGATGACCAAAGACGACACCCTTATGGACAGCCACTTCAAGACCTCCATCAATGCCTCCACCCCTGACGACGAGGATGCCTATTCAACGTCAACCGAAGCTGACATGAATGCCGTAGGACATACACGCCTACCCCGTGACGTGCCGAAGCGGCGACAAAGCCGCCCACCACCCACCAATCGCTCGTGCCCCAACCAACGACTTCTACAGCCACTTACTACCTCCCATCCGCCGCAGTTTTGCTACTACCAATTCAGATTCGGGGCAACCGCGAAGAAATGTGCCAAGGATTGTCAGTGGCCAAAAAACGTGTAAATAGGCCATCGCTTGTGGCGGTGGCCTCCCATGTTTCTAATCTTTTCTTTTTACAGGATGCAGGAACTGGCGTGCGATTTTTGGTAGACACGGGTGCTTGTCGTTCTCTTTTGCCAAGGAAACTCTTCAAGGCTCGACGTAGTCTGTCTACATCTGCCGATGTCCGCTTAGTAGCTGCCAACGGTTCTGCGATACCCCCCTACGGTTACGAGAACCTCACATTATCGTTCGGAAACGGTAAATTCAATTGGAAGTTTCTCGTTGCTGACGTCACAATGCCAATCCTCGGTGCGGATTTCCTCTCTCATTTCCACCTTCTGGTCGATGTCGCCCACCGACGATTGGTCAACGCAGACTCGTACTTGTTGACACCTCTTCAACCCGCCCCCTCTAAACTCGCTCTCCACATCAGCGCACCCACGGATGCCCATGGCCACCTTCTCACGTCGTACCCGGAAGTTTTCCGTCCAAAACTTTGCCAAACGCCCACGGTTCCTGCCAAGCACGGTATTTATCACCATATCAAGACGACGGGACCCCCAGTCTTCGCAAACTTCAGACGTCTGGCACCGGAACGATTGGCAGCCGCCAAACAGACGTTCGCCGAAATGGAGAAAATGGGCCTTTGCCAAAAGGCCTCCAGCCCATGGTCGTCACCTTTACACATCGTTCTGAAGAAAGACGGCTCCCTCCGTCCGTGCGGGGATTACAGGCACCTGAACATGCAAACAGAACCAGATCGCTACCCCCTCCCAAACATTGCCGATATGACCTCCTACCTGCACAAAGCGAATGTTTTCTCTACGCTCGATCTCCTGAAGGGGTATTATCAGGTGCCTATGAACACAGAAGAAATCCCCAAGACGGCCATCACCATTCCGTTTGGTACATTCACCTTCAATTACTCCTGTTTTGGCCTTCGTAATGCTGGGGCAATGTTTCAACCTCTCATGGATGGCATCTTAGAGGACCTCCCTTTCTGTGTATGTTATGTGGACGACATACTTGTGTTCTCCTCCTCAAAAGAGGAACACTTCCGTCACCTGCGCATCGTGCTCAACCGCCTGCAACAAAACGGCCTTGTAGTCCGGTACGACAAGTGTACCTTTGGCGCCAACGAAGTGTCTTTCTTAGGGCAACGTATCACTCCTGAAGGAGTCCATCCCCTCCCTGAGAAGGTAGCAGCCGTTCAGAATTTCCCCGCGCCCTCGACCGTCAAATCTCTGCAGGAATTCTTGGGCATAATCAACTATTATCACCGTTTTCTGCCATCCATTGCCGCCACTCTTGCTCCCTTCTACGCCTCCCTCAAGGGCAAGCCAAATGACCTGAAGTGGGGTCCCCTTCAAGAAGCAGCCTTCTGCAATGCAAAGAAGGCCCTATCAACTGCTGCGGCTCTCACTTTTCCTATCCCACACGCCCCTCTCCTTCTCTCCACCGATGCCAGCGACGTCGCTATTGGTGCAATACTCGTGCAGGTGGTCAAAGGCTCGCCCCGCCCACTGGCCTTCTTCAGCAGAAAACTGTCCAAGGCATAATCGGGTTATTCTACCTTCGATCGCGAATTGCTGGCGGTGCACTTGGCTGTCCGTCACTTTCGTCATTTCTTAGAAGGTACGCCCTTCGTCATTCGCACAGACTACATGCCTCTGGTGCACGCCTTCACTTGACAGTCTGACGCCTGGTCCGCCCGTCAACGCCGACATCTCTCCGCCGTGGCTGAATACAATTGTACCCTCCAATACGTCCCTGGGAAAATGAATCCCGTTGACGATGCCCTGTCAAGAAACACGTTGGTTGCCGTTCAACTGGGATTGGATTACAACGCCCTGGCTGAAGCCCAACGACAGGATCCAGAGTATCAAGCTTGTAGGACATCCTGCACGTCCCTCCATTGGGAAGATTTTCCCCTCGAAGACTCAAACACCACCCTCCTCTGTGACGTCAGTACTGGTAGACCGCTACCTTGGATTCCTGCTCCCATGCGCCGACAGGTGTTTGATTTCATTCACGGCCTTTCACATCCCTCGTGCCGTTCTACTGCACAGCTGCTGAAGGCAAAGTTCATTTGGCACGGCATTTCTAAGGATGCTAAGGATTGGGTCCGCGCTTGTACTTCTTGCCAAACATCTAAAGTACATCGACACACGGATTCAGGAGTGGGCACCTTTCCTCAACCACAGCGTCGTTTCGCACACATTCACGTCGACGTTGTAGGCCCCCTACCCACATCACAAGGATATCGTTACCTGTTTTCCGTCATCGACCGCTCCACTCGTTGGCCTGAAGCCATTCCCATGGAAACTGCAACGTCCGCCTCATGTACATCTGCCTTACTCTCTTGATGGATTTCAAGATTCGGTATCCATGAGCATAATACTTCTGACAGGGGAACCACTTTCACCTCTCAATTGTGGACATCATTAGCGAATCTCCTGGGCATCACCCTACATCAGACAACGGCCTACAACCCCGCTGCCAATGGAATGGTTGAACGTTTTCATCGCACCCTCAAAGCAGCTTTGATGTCCCACTGCAAGGATTGCAACTGGTTTACTCAGCTTCCCTGGGTCCTCCTGGGACTAAGGACCACTCCTAAAGACGCCCTCGATGTCTCGGCAGCTGAAATGATGTATGGCGCATACGTCACGTCGTGGGAAAATTTACTCCGTGCCGCCAGACTTACAAGCCCCCAGCGAAGCATCACATACCAACGGACTTGCACTCTGCAACGCACGTCTTCCTGCGCAAGGACACCAGCAAGCCACCACTAACGCCCCCTTACACGGGCCCTTTCCTTGTGATCCGACGCAGTCCGAAAGCATTCCTCCTAAACATTCGGGGCAAAGAAGACTGGGTCTCCATTGATCATCTAAAACCTGCTTATCTTCTGCCAGATGACCTGCCTACAGTTCGCCTCTCTAGATCAGGGCGCCCTATTTAACATGTACAGTATGTCATTTTAAGGGGGGGAGCCATGTACCAACCGTGTTTCACACAAATGTACATAATTCCTTTTGTATATATTATGCTTGTATCTTCGCTATTCCCTCGCACTAAAACGAACATGAAAATTCATGTCTGGTTTTTCCTCTGTAATATTGTCTGTCTTGTGAACTTGTTATGACCTGTTGCCTTGAGGTTTTGTATATAAAGAGAGTGTTCTACAATAATATAACTCAGTCGTTTCCAACCTGCCTTTGAGTTCACAACCTTACTCGGCGCCATCACAATGCTTAGGGATCGATTTGCTGAGGAGTTGAGTTCCTTTGAAGTAACATCTTTGTATCTTTCGTAAATCCTCACTTCAAATGACAGCTTCAAATTTGTGATAGGTTGTTTATGCTTATGAAGATCACAAATGAGTCGAGAAACAGGTCTTTTCAAAAGGTCATTTTTATTTTCTATTCATTGGAAAATATAAAAAACTGACGTGATTGCCGATGCACACACGCACTCACTACCTTTTGGTTTCCCTGGAAGTTTTCCAGGATGAGTTGACCAGGAAGCGCTGATAGCCATTAGGAACTTGGTCAACTGACATGCGGTAGACCAATCCCTTGACCTGGAAAATATGATCCGGATGCTTTATCACTCAGCCACAGCTCCCATTTTGGCTGACTATAACCTCAAAAGGTCACATTTACTAAACTTTCCATTTTAGTAATATATTCAGATAATTTATTCATATAAATGTTTATGAACATTAGGAAATGAAGCTAAGAAAATATAATTTCTAACCCGAAGCTTCAACATCATATTGGAAAAAGAAATGCCTACATCATCTTGACCGCTACTCTAGAGCAATGGGTAAGAACTCCTCTCAGCTCACTCTACATAACACCATTTCCTTGGAATGACATACACCCACTTTCAATCTAAGCACTTTTGCCTTCTGTCTGAGTTATTCGTGAGAATGAGCTACTGGGCACATCTATCTCTCCAGATCTATTGAAATGATAACGGCCATGAAGTAAACGGTCAACTTCTCGTTCTCTGATATTTATGGATCTGTTTATTATCTTTTTTTCTTGACTGTTATCGAACTTTTAAATCTCTCTTCTGATAACTAATATTTAGATACCTTTCTTTTGGAGCTCACATTGAATAGATGAAGCTACGTTGGGCTTAAACCATTTTCTTTTTATATACCTCCTCATCTAATATTAATAATTCAGATGATAACGAATGCCGCCATAATTTGCATCTTCGTAAATCATTAGATATACACTAATATATCAGTTTTCCTTTCATAGTTCTCTCTCCCTCTCTCTCTCTCTCTCTCTCTCTCTCTCTCTCTCTCTCTCTCTCTCTCTCTCTCTCTCTCTCTCTCTCTAACAACAACAACAACAACAACAATCAGTATAAATTCTAAATTCATCTCATATTTTTTTTTTTTTTATGAAATATCAAAACCTAAATTGGTGAAATTCTGGTAACAGTTCGTGTTGAAATGGAATGGCATCCTTGAATTTTTCTCAAACCAATATTTTATTAAAAAAAAATTGTATAAGCAATATTCATCTTAAAATAATGCCTTTATATTTGTGTCATTAAGCTTCTATTGCAGTCACTTCACCACAATAACTTTCGAGATGAGGATTGTAGAAACCGTAAGACATGAGTTCAGAATCCAACTTCCATGTTCCAAAGCCCTTCTTATAAAGGGCATCTGAGAGCCATATTTTCTTTCGATCAATTAGGAAGAAAGGCCTCTTCACGGCGATGGCTTTAGGAGCAGCGCCCTCTTTAATGTCCAGTTTTATGAGTCCTAAAGGCCAGGAGCTTTTACGGCTTGGACGCAACGCCGCAGAGACGAAAGATTCTCTCGTTACGAGATTTGTATTTGTTTATGTAATTTCAGTAACTGCGTAATGTAATGTGAGCTACTCCAAGCATGGTGTATAACTGGAGGGTCTCCTGGTTTTAAGCTCAGAATATGACTACTCTTATTATGAATATGTTATGGTTTGTGAGCGATTTTCTAACGAAGGATTGTTCAGATGCTGAAGCTCTTACCTTTTATGGAAAAGGAATTTCAACGACCAGCGATGTGAAAGTTACTTGTATTCGGAATTTAACAAGCAAGTTTTTTTTTTTCTTTTTTTTAGATAAAGATTTCAACCTTACAATCTTACACAACCAGTTATTGCTACAATGCTACAGAATATAATTTATGATAAAGAAATTCATGACCACAAAGGATATCTTTGTCTGAATGGTAATTAAAGGTATCCATAATAACATTTCTCATCCTCTTAGAGTACTCCGAGAATTTAATATGCAGCGTCCATAGATATAAGTATTCGGGACAATTCATTCCGTTTTTACAGAGACAACGCGGTTTTACCTAATTAAATATTCGTCCAAGTATACGTAATGCACATTTACAGAATTAAATGGAATCTATGAGCGATATTATTTTTGCCAAATATAAATTACTTTCCTTCCTTCTCGTCTTTTAGGTACCAAAGATATAAGTAGATATGAAGAAGAAGAAGATAAAATTCCATCATAATCAATTTCTCATGTAATTGCATTAAATAGATGAGAGTATACTTGTGTAAAGCGGCCCTTGTCCCTTATGGTTTGTATCCTATTCAGATAATTCGATTACAGTATCATTATGCCAAGGGAATACCATGTCTGAATCCATAATTTCCACAACACAATTTTCTTGATGTTTTCCGTGGAGATGATTCAGTATTCTTATTAAGAACCATTTTCTCACAAAAAATAATTAAAGTGTCCTTGTGTACATAGAAACTCATCAGGAAAATATAAAAGGTTAGTTATAAAACATTTTGAAAGATGAAAACCTTTTGAATTTTTTTTATTATTATTGTTTCAGATGATAGCAACAAAGAGATTTTTATTACTCATTTTTAGAAACAAGAGCACATTTTGCAAAATGAAAAAGGCCTTTTTATATCAAGTCTCAAATCATTGTAGGTGAAAAATAAAATAAAATTCTTAGTGTTTCAACTTACGTCCCTAGTGAAATATCACTAATTAAATCACAAGTAACTTCAATGTCCATCTCAGTTGATATTTTTGGCATAATATTGCTGGCCAATCTCCGTTGCCTTAAAGATGTTCAGTGGACTTATGTGCAGACTGCATATGGTATTTCCCATGCTCACCTCTCCAAGTACTTACCAGACCCAGTATCACCTAACTTAGCTGATAACGCAATGACCTCAATGCGGCGAACAGGCAATTGCTGTCAGTTTAGAGACAGACAGACAAGTTAGAAATAATCCCAATAAGTAATAGAAAACGACCTCTTTAAAAAAGTTAAAATTACAAGTAAATCCTGAAGAATGAAAATTATATCAGATACATCATGAAAAAACTTAGAAATCTTTAATAATAATATATTTTTTTTTATTTTCTGCGGAATTAATAATACTGTATTGCCAGACATCCACTACTAGGATAAGAGTGTATACATTGATTACTGCATGCCATAAAACAGAGGATAATGTCCAAAGCAATATATAAAACAAATAACGTAGAATTCAAAACTATGATTTTTATCACACAAAAATTCTTTGACTACATTTGTGTGCGTAGAGCCCCTTTAGACATAAAAGCAATTGTCCACTCAAAAGAGAGAAAATAACCCCTTATACATTAAAGTGAGGTTTAATGAAAAGTGCAAACAAGACCCAAAGAGATACGTTATATTATCATGAGCACCCTTAATTTTACCTATAACATATATATATATATATATATATATATATATATATATATATATATATATATATATATATATATATATATATATATATATGTGTGTGTGTGTGTGTGGGTGTGTGTGTATATATATGTGTGTATGTATTTATATAAGCACAAATACTATTATTGTTACATTTCTTCTTCCTCTGAATTGTTACAATAAAAAGTAAAAATTTGGTCAAACTTTTAATTTGGCCTTTAGGTATTAGGTGGCCAGGACAGCAGCCACCTGATGCGATACTATTGGTAAAGAGTTATTTTGTCCTTGGACTGGATCCCTCTCTCTGGCTACGGCTCATTTTCTTTTGCCTTTACATACACCGAATAGTCTGGCCTATTCTTTCCACATTCTCCTGTCCTTATACACTGGACAACACTGAGATTAAGAAAACAATTCTTTCTTGCTCAAGGGGTTAACTTCTGCAATACAATTGTTCAGTGGCTACTTTCCTCTCGGTAAGGTTAGAAGAGACTTTTTAGCTATGGTAAGCAGCTCAAAAATCAAACCATTGTTCTATAGTTTTAAGTAGAGCCATAGCCTCTGTGCCATAGTATTCCACTGTATTGGGGTAGATTTCTCTAACTTGAAGGTACACTCGGGCACACTATTCCATCTTATTTCTCTTCTTATTTGTTCTAAAAGTTTTTATAGTTTATATATGAAAGTTCTATTTTAATGTCATTACTGTTCTTGAAATATTTTATCTTTATTGTTTATCATTTTACTTGTAGTTTATTTATTTCCTTATTTGCTTTCCTTAATGAGCTATTTTCCGTGTTGAAGTCCATGTGCTCATAGCATCCTGCTTTTCCAACTAGGATTATAGCTTATCTTTTGATAATGATAATATTTAAGAAAGATATAAAAGGATTCTCTGTTGTACACGATACCTATTGAACTTAGGATCAAAGTCAACTTATCTCCACCATGATAGCTGTATTCAATCAGCTTATTATGCTTCTCACTTTCATATATTGAGTCTTAAATATGTTTTGATATCAAAGTCATTATGATTATCCAAAAAGGAAATTGATCTTCCTGGGCTTGAACTTTAATATGTTACGCTACAAGTAATTTAGAGAAAAAATAAAACCGACAGAATTGGAGAATATTACTGAAGTACTTGAGGCAATAAATATGCCGAAGGAGGAGGAGTAAAGATGACTTCTGGATGTTTTTTCTTTCTCTTTTAATGATTTGGTACTCCATGTTGAAAAATTTCATTGATTTGATACTTTAATTGTAGACTCCATTTTAATCAGAGTACTCCATTCATCCCTGAATCTTATTGAAAAATCTTCACCAAAAACTCACTAGAAAAAAATACACTTGTATTAAGGAAACATTCTATAAATTATCTAGATTTACGGGTATATTTG
>NC_090728.1:25316703-25346703 GCF_036898095.1 Palaemon carinicauda | reverse complement strand
ACTTGCATGACACTTATGTTGCCTGAAGCTTTAGTGCGGTGTTTTGACAAAAAGTTAACGCCAGCAAGTACGGAATTGGATGTATATAAACAGATAAAGAAACACATGTCTAAGTGTCCTGATCTTGATCCCGTGTTAGCCTAAGTTTGTGCAAAAAATCAAACAAAGCCACAACAAGTAAAGGTAGTTAAAAATAGTCGAGTTGCAGGAATGACGTGTTATAATTGCAAACGTCAAGGTCACTTGATTGCAGACTGCAAAACGAAATTTTGTTCGATACATAATAGTTCGACTCATTCATATAGTCAGTGCTACTCGCGTAAGACACAACAGAATCCTAGTAATACACAGTCAATTCCACAGTCAGTTCCAAATGGAAATAAAAAGAAAACTCCTCATTTCAATAAGAAGAAACAGCCAAACATCAATGTAGTTCAGAATCCGAAACAAACAAACACTTCTTCGAATAACACTGAGCCTGGGTCGTCAAACCAGAACTCGCAAGGTCAGACTAATTTTCAGAATGTGCAGAGCAAAGCAAATACCACATAATTAACTCCAGTGTGGAAGAGAGTAATGTTGGGTCAAGGTCATTCATGTCAACATCAGTAGTATTGAATAATCAATTTAATGTTTTATCAGATCATTGTAAGGCAATAGATTTTCCTATGAAACACACGGCCGAATTAAGTAAATCAGTCCATGCTCCCGTAGATTTGCAACGAATTCATACAATAATAAACCAAAATGAGTTATGACCAACATTATATGCTGTAAATTTAGAACACAGATCATTTACATTATTTTTTTACTCCGGTAGTACACGTAATATCATGGATTAGAGGACACATCATTTGTTGTTTTCGAACTTTCCAATAGAAAAATCCGGAGTAAGACTCTCGGGTATAGGAAATAATAAATTAAATGTAATAAGCGTAACTCATGTTCAGTTCAAGGTCGGTAAGCGCACGTTTGCCAATACATTTGTTGTTGTACAAAACATTGATATGTATCCAGCTGTAATTATAGGATACCCATCTATGGACAATCAAAACATTATCTTAGCACCTGCCAAGCACGGCGTGTATATCAAAGGAAAATTCTATAAATCTTCTAAAATCAGTTTTGGATAAAAAGGAGACGACAAATAAAACAGTGACCGTCGTTGAAGAACCAATAACTTGTCTCACTAATAAAGAAATAATATAAGCGACCCAACAGAATTCTCATTCACCCGTAATATCATCTTGCACGCAATCTATCGAGCCAAACGTACCTTCGAATTTAATAGTGTAAGTAAAGAAAACATTACCGGGATCTGAAATATTAATCCTTTCCGACACTTTAAAAACTAACGGATTGTCTGTAACACAAGCTATTTATACAGTAGGCTCACATCAACAATGTAATATTGAAGTCTGTAATAATTTAAATACCACTTTAGTAATTCACAAAAATCAACATATCTTGGATGTAGAAGTTTATAAACATCGTATTCTTACCGTTACTGAAATTAATCACGCTCATTCAGTTGCGGATGAATCACTTTTGCAATCTATTAAAAATAAAATCAATAACGACATTCAAGACAAAGAAATTCAGCAGAAAATATTTGGACTTTTAACTGAATATCATGATGTTTTTTCCACTACTGATGGATCCTTAGGAAAAACAGATGTGATCGAGCATCAAATAAGGTTAAAGGACAAGCAGAAAATAATCTATGTACCCTCGTACAGACTCCCTATGAAATTCCAGAATGAAATAAATGATGAAGTAGGTAAAATGCTAGAAGAAGGAGTCATTAGGAAATCGGACAGCCCTTATAATTTTCCATTAATAGTTGTACCGAAAAGAGATCGAACATGGCGTATCTGCGTAGACTTCCGTCGCCTAAACGAGGAGACGATCCCTGATCGATTCCCAGTGCCATGTACTGACGATATTTTATCTTTGTTAGGTCAGAATAAATATTTTACTAATTTGGACTTACTTAAAGGCTTTCACCAGATATCATTAGAAGAAAATAGTATCCCATACACAGCCTTCAGCACAGCCAGGGGACATTATGAATTTTTACGGATGCCTTTTGGTTTACGTTGTGCTCCCAAAACATTTACAAGAATGATTAACATAGTGTTTGGAGATTTGCTAGGGGATATATTGCATGACTATATGGACGACCTTGTAATCTTTTCCAACATCTTAGAAGAACATCTACGTAAATTAGAACTAGTACTACAGAGACTAAGACAACATAACTTAAGGGTAAAGATTAGTAAGTGTGAATTTTTCAAAACAGAATTAGTCTATTTGAGTTTTATGGTGTCAAGCCAAGGTCTTAAAGTAGTCCATGATAAGGTGTCGGCTATCCGTAACTTTCCGATACCTACTAATGTCAAGGGAATACAGCAATTTCTGGGTTGTAGTGGATATTACAGGCGTTTTATACGCAATTATTCAATAATAGCCACTCCCTTAACTGATCTTACGAAGAAGGGCGTAGAATTCATATGGTCTGAGCAGCATCAACAGGCGTTTAATACCTTGAAAGATGAACTGTGTAGTTCTCCTATCTTAAAATTTCCTGACTTCGGTAAGGAATTCTTCATTGCAACAGACGCCTCAGACTTAGGAGTAGGTGGGGTATTGCTTCAGCAATATGAAAAACAATTTTTCCCGATAGCTTTTTATCCTCGAAAACTGAGAACTTCCGAAAGTAAGTATGCAGTAATAGACAAAGAAGGGCTAGCTATTGTTAATTCACTAGTGCATTTTAAGTTCGTAATATACGGTTATCCCGTTAAGGTTCTTACTGATCATAAACCAATAACCGACTTCTTTAAAGGCTTCAACCACAGCCCCAAACGAACTCGGTGGCATTTGATCATTGAAGACTTTGGAGCGAGAATCGGGTATTTACCTGGGAAAGCAAATATCATTGCTGATGCATTATCACGCAACCCCTTGTCATCTTGTACGGAACCTTTAGCTGAATAAATAGATATATCAACATCCATGCCTATTGTTAAAACGATATCTGAACAAGAAGATTTGGACTGGAGTGCTGAATTATTACAGACTGAGCAAAGAAAAGATCAGAAATTAGAAAAAAAAATTATAAACGCTTTGAAAGGCGATCATAAGGAAAAGGAATATATAAAGTATAAGCAGCAGAATTATATAATCAAAGACAATATTCTGTGTAGGACCGTGACAAGGAAAACCCGCAATACACCACATGTAACTAACGACCAGGTATTGGTACCAATATCACTTATTTCCATTGTCCTGAATTGGTTGCATGCAAATCCATTGCATGGGCACCGGGGGTTCTCATTAATGTCACAGAAAGCCAAATCATTGTTTTATTGGCATACGATGCTTACAGATATAAAAAACACATAGCTAATTGTCGCACATGTCAGGAAAACAAAGGGCATACGAAAACACCTGTCAGCCATGGGACTTATCCCTTGCCCAATCAACCCTTTGAAAGTATACATTTAGATTTATTAACAGGATTTTACGAGTCAGACAGAGGAAATAAGCACTTCTTAGTAATTGTAGATGCTTTAACTCAATATACAGAACTAATAGCGCTTAAAACTAAAACTGCGATTGAATGCGCTAGGAAGTTTTACGAGTGTTATATTTGTAAACATGGAATTCCACACATGATAATCTCAGACTCGGGTGGAGAATTTAATAATCACTTTCTTACCTCATAGTGTGAATTCCTTAGCATAAAGAAAATAAATACCATGATATATCACCCAGAGTCGAATGGGATAGTGGAAAGAGCAAATAGGAAGGTTTTAAATATATTAAGAGTAACACTAGGGGGATCAGACCCCAACTGGGATATTGCAATACCTGCGGTACTGAGTACTCTGAATCATTCATATCATATATCATTTAAAATGTCACCGCACAAAGCATTGTGTGGTACCCCAGTTGGAACGCCTTTCAATGTATTAACGCCTACAACTAATCTATCAAATCCTTTAAAAGAATGTATAAATGCAAGCAAAAGTCGTTTTGATATACTTTGAAAGAATTTAGAAGAATCACAAATCATAACGAAAAGGAATCGTGATAAAATAGCGAAGCCAATGAAAACATATACCGTGGGTGATTATGTATACATACAGGTAAATGTACGTAAAGGACTCAATTATAAACTAACACCTAAGTTTGAAGGCCCATTTAAAATTTTGGAAACATTAACGGCCAATGGGTTTAGAGTTCAAAACGTATCCCAACCCACTAATGAGAGAATCGTACCATTGGCTCACATAAGAAATTAAAATAAGAGGGAAAGAAGTAAGGGAAAGATTTTTTATTTTTTTTTTTATTTTTTATAAACATTATGTTAAAAGTTTATCTTCTTGATACAGGAGTAATTACATATATTTTTCTCGTTACAGGTTTCCAAGATGAAGTTTTTATTGTCCGAAGTGATATTGTTCGCTCAGACATTTTTCTCGTGTGGGATGAGCTCTAAAACAAAAAGTATAGATTTTAAATATGGCACTATTGTTGAAAGACAAGAAGACGTTTTTATTACATCACGTAACGTAGTTGTTGAAGTGCGTATGCAAGCAATTTTTCTCCTAGAGAATGACGTCACTAGCTTAATAAGCGCCATTTCAAGGTTTGCTGTTTCATTAAATGAAATGCATAGAAGACATTTTCCTTTTAATACAGAGTTCGCTTGTATCTACACTAAAAGTTGCAGAGATGCTATCTGACGACTTGCAAAATAAAACTTACGAGGCAGAATCTTTGGCTCGTGACCTTTTGATGTGGACTGTAGGACACGATAATTTTGAGAAACCTAACCTGTTTATTTTTGCTACACTAAACATCTTTGGTTCTATTGCAAGTTTAGGTTTAGGAATTTCCAATCGTCTTAAGAGTAGTAATCAAAATAAGAAAATTGAGTTTTTGACTCATGAAGATGAATTGATTATGTCAGAACTAAGGAATCAGTTAGCTTTAATCAGTCAAATTATGGGTTTGGTAAATGAACATTCTAGTAATATCAATCAGATTATGGAAGTACAGGATTTGTTGGCAACGTTAACGTATTATGATTGAAAAATAGATCACATACATAATAGAAATGCGCATTTCATTGAGAAATAAAAAGATTATGTGGAAGCTATCACGTTAGCGACTAAAGGTGTACTGTCACCCCATTTGTTGCCAATAAGAGACTTAACGTTAATTGTGGAGAATGGACGGGAGAAATTAGGTTATATTCCTTTGTTAGACGCACGTAGGTTAGAATTTTATTACAGCCTAATTACAGTAAGCGTTGAAAATCACAGGATTGGGATTACAATTCCCTTTGATTCTTCCGATGCCTGGTAATCTTACAGGATATCACCATTTCCGACTTTCATGACGAATCACTCAAATCCAGTAATATCCAGTTCGACAGAACACGTATTGATATCCCCAGACAAGGAAACATATACGGTCATTAAAGACTTAAATCAATTAACTCACTGTTCAGACGCAATGGATAAAGAAATATGTACAGCTGACTCATTTGAATTCCATAAAAACTTAATGGATTCATACGAGTTAGGTATAGTGCTAGACGATGCTCTCTCCCATGCAAATGAAAATTGTCTGGATAGGCTTTATCCCTTTGAAAATAATAAGTTCAATTGCACACTGAACAACGGCTCGTGGATATGATACGACAAGGCCGGCTTCAATGTATCACGCCCGGACGGATCCACGTCCTATTTCCAAATCTTCGTTGCAGCAGATGGTTGTATCGGGACGTCCCCGAATTATACGGTGCATGGAATCAAGACTATCATCAGAGAACGAGCCTACTTTGCGAACTTCACGTGGTCAACAACAATTCCATCTTTACCTCTCCCATACAATGCACATGTGGCTAAGCGGTTGATGAAATTGACCGAGATGGACCACCCGACACCGACTTATGAAGAACGTCGCTTATACATATTACTAGCAGGAATAAGTGTTACAGTGATGATATTTATCGCCGTTAACATCCTTGTTTGGCGTAGGTTAAAGAGTAACAGTATTGAGATCAAACAGAACGTTTTGCCATGTCCAGATAAAACTCCTTATTTAATTCAATTTAAAGCTGTTTGAAACTGGCTCCTTCATTCATTCAAAGGAGTAATATTGTCTTGGAAAAGTGTTTTGCATGAAAAGCAGTTAGTACACTAGTAATATGTAATAGAAGAGACTATAAAACATTTGCATTTAAAAAAAAAAAATAAACCTTTAAAAAACATTTTAAAAATAAATCATTTTTTCTGCATCTAATAAAATATATACTGTAAGCCCCATATACAAATAAATCTCTCTCTCTCTCTCTCTCTCTCTCTCTCTCTCTCTCTCTCTCTCTCTCTCTCTCTCTCTATATATATATATATATATATATATATATATATATATATATATATATATATATATATATATATATATATATATATATATATATATATATATATATATATATATATATATATGTACAAAACCGTGGTACATGTACGTACCAGGAATTCGTGTTCGTGCACTAAAGTTGTATCTTTACCAAGGTAACAAATATTTTTATTAGTTACCGTATTATAATAATCTATGTTTTTGACAAAGGTAACAACTATTCTTTAACAAAGTTACCGAATCATATGTATATCAGTATTTTTTATTTTTTTGGTACCATATAATCGTTTGCTAGCAATGTGCCATATATGTGATTTGTATTTATCAAGCATTTTTTCTTTGTTTTGGCAATATTTGTTAAGTATGCATTATTATTATTCTTTAATGTGCCTATTTGAACATTTGTCCTCATTTGCTTATGGCTAAAGTTAAAAAAAAAAAAAAAATATATATATATATATATATATATATATATATATATATATATATATATATATGTAATGATTAGAATAGTTAATATTACATGTTTAAAACAAATGACGTAATATGTCATGTTGGTTGGAAGAGCTAACCCTGGGATTTGCTGTAGTCATTCAAATCGTAAACCGGACATACAATGCAAGTCTCAGCAATTTGACATTCTTCTTAAACGTCAACACATTGTCTCATCGTGTGAAAGTTTGTGACGTCACCGGATGCAGGTGTCTTCCGATTTCGTCACGTGGCTAAAGTAAACCAAGCATACGATATCTGTGATATCGATAATTTATTCAGTTCATATCTAAACTTCACCAGAATTGGTCATCTGGACCAACCCAGCTTCCTCCAGTGATGGAGATGTTTAACTCTGTTGTTTTTATAGAATAAAGACTTAAAAACTATTAAGATGTATTCATGTACCATTTAAATACATCTGAAAACAACTCATACTCAATGTGTGCTTAATACAGGAGCACGCCAATAAATGGTGGCAGCGATTAAACTCTAAGACAGCGGTTAAACTCTAAGAATTAGAGAAAAATCTTCAAGACTTCAAAATAATAGCTGTAAAACCAGAGAAATATCTTCAAGACTTCAACATAAAAGCTGTAAAACCAGAGAAAGATCTTCAAGACTTCAAAATAAAAGCTGTAAAACCTGAGAAAGATCCTCAAGAACTCAACATTATCTACAAGAATCTACAATATTGACTAAGTCCAACGGAAAAGCTAACATCAACATATGTTAGCATACATCCTAGGAAACCCAAGGACTGGCGTTCAACGATTGCAAGACATATCCAGGAAGAACTACATTCAACAAGAAACTAGAACGAGACATCGCTAACAAAACATCAAGAGAGAGAGAGAGAGAGAGAGGACGTGTCGACTTCATATATAAGCTAAGTACAGATATTTTGTATTAATTTCAGTTTGGGCAGTGAAGTGTAGTTATCACAAGTCGTTAGTCGATTATTACTGGGGTGAGTGAATTGCTAAACGTTGTTATAGGAAACTCCGAATTCTCATTTAGAATTTTTCTTTTTTTGTGCTAATTCCTTTTTCTTTCAGAAACTCTTGGGGAAATGTTTTGGGATTAGTAACAGTGTTGGGGGAATTTTATTATACATATGCGTTTACGCAGTGGGCGTCTGTACTCATATATATATTTTGATAGAATTGAAAGGGGTCAAAGAGATAGAAAAAAAAAATACAGCAGTCATGGCTCCTCCTGTCAGCCCTACCCCTGGACCTAGTGGTGTAGGCCAGGCTAATCCTCCTCCAATTGTGACGCTTGTAAATGCCAGGTCAGCAATCCTTCCTTTTCAAGGTCGGGTCAACGGGTTCTTGCCACAAAATGTGGAGTCATGGATTTCATCCGTTGATGCCCATTTAAATGCCAAACAAATCGTAGATCCTTTTGTACAATTACAAGAAGCTAAAAGTTTTATAGATTTTTCTAAGGGGGATGCGTGTGCGTATTTAAGAGGTGTTTCATTTCAAGAAGCAGTTACTTGGGATGATTTCAAAGTTAGGTTACGCGCGATCTATGGGGGTGAGGAAGCCTTGGATGTAGTGTTAACGTTACGAAATACACTTAATCAAGCCACTATGAATCGGCTTAATGTTATTAAGAGAGCAGCTCTCATAGCTGATAGGCTTAATGAATATCAGGACATTTTAGGTAATTCCACTTGGGTTACTAACGATAACATTTCCGTGAAAGATTTTTTACGATTAATGTATTTAACTTGCATGACACTTATGTTGCCTGAAGCTTTAGTGCGGTGCTTTGATAAGAAGTTAATGCCTGCAAGTACGGAATTGGATGTCTATAAACAGATAAAGAAACACATGTCAAAGTGTCCAGATCTCGATCCCGTGTTAACACAAGTTTTTGCTAAGAATGAAACAAAACCACAAACAGTGAACGTAATTAACAGTCCAGTAGCGGGAGTGACGTGTTACAACTGCAAACGTCAAGGTCACATAAGCGCAGACTGTAGAACGAAATTTTGCTCCATTCACAACACAGCAACGCATTCTTATAGTCAATGTTACGCGCGTAAGACACAACAATATCCTAGAAATACACAGTCAATTCCACAGTCAGTTCCATATGGAAATAAAAAGAAAAATCCTCATTTTAACAATAAGAAGAAACAACAAAATGTCAATGCAGTTCAGAGTCCGAAACAAACAAACACTTCTTCAAATATCGCTGAGCCTGGGCCGTCAAACCAGACCTCGCAAGGTCAGTCTAATTTTCAGAATGTGCAGAGCAAAGCAAATACCACATAGTTAACTCTAGAGGGGAAGAGAGTGATGTTGGGTCAAGGTCATTTATGTCAACATCAATAGTATTGAATAATCAATTTAATGTTTTATCAGATAATTGTGAGACAATAGATTTTCCTATGAAACACACGGCCGAATTAAGTAAAACAGTGCATGCTCCCGTAGATTTGCAACGAATTCATACAATAATAAGCCAAAATGAGTTACGGCCAACCTTATATGCTGTAAATTTAGAACACAAATCCTTTACGTTATTTTTTGACTCTGGTAGTCTACGTAATATTATGGATTTGAAGACACATCATTTGTTGTTTTCGAACTTTCCGATTGAAAAATCAGGAATTAGACTTTCAGGTATAGGAAATAGTGAATTAAACGTCATAGGCATAACTCATATTCAGTTCAGAGTCGGTAATCGCACGTTTGCCGATACATTTGTTGTTGTAAAAAACATTAATATGTATCCAGCTGTAATTATAGGATACCCATCTATGGGAAATCAGAACATTATCTTAGCTCCTGCCAAGCACGGCGTGTATATCAAAGGGAAATTCTATAAGTCTTCTAATACCTTAAAGTCAGTTTTGGATAAAAAGGAGACGACAAATGTAACCGTAACGTACGTTGAAGAACCAATAACTTGTCTCACTAATAAAGAAATAATATACGCGACCCAGCAGAATTCTCGTTCACCCATAATATCATCTTGCACGCAATCTATCGAACCAAACATACCTTCGAATTTAATAGTGCAAATAAAGAAAACACTACCGGGATCTGAAATATTAATCCTTTCCGATACTTTGAAAACCAACGGATTGTCTGTCACACAAGCTATTTATACAGTAGGCTCACATCAGCAATGTAATATCGAAGTCTGTAATCATTTAAATAACACTTTAGTAATTCACAAAAATCAACATATCTTGGATGTAGAAGTTTATAAACATCGTATTCTTACCGTTGCTGAAATCAATCACTCTCAATCAGTTGCGGATGAATCCCTTTTGCGATCTATTAAAAATAAAATCAGTAAGGACATTCAAGACGAAGAAATTCAGCAGAAAATTTTTGAACTTTTAACTAAATATCAAGATGTCTTTTCCACTACGGATGGATCCTTAGGAAAAACAGATGTGATCGAGCATCAAATAAGGTTAAAGGACAAGCAGAAAATTATATATGTACCCTCGTACAGACTCCCTATGAAATTCCAGAATGAAATAAATGATGAAGTATGTAAAGTGTTAGAGGAAGGAGTCATTAGAAAATCAAACAGCCCTTATAATTTTCCTTTAATAGTTGTACCGAAAAAAAGATCGAACATGGCGTATCTGCGTCGACTTTCGTCGTCTAAACGAGGAAACGATCCCTGATCGATTCCCAGTGCCATGTACTGACGATATTTTTTCTTTGTTAGGTCAGAATAAATATTTTACCAGTTTGGACTTACTTAAAGGCTTTCACCAGATATCATTAGAAGAAGATAGTATCCCATACACAGCCTTCAGCACAGCCAGGGGACATTATGAATTTTTGCGGATGCCTTTTGGTTTACGTTGCGCTCCTATAACATTTACAAGAATGATTAACATAGTGTTTGGAGACTTGTTAGGGGATATATTGCATGCCTATATGGATGATCTTGTAATCTTTTCCAACACTTTAGAAGAACATCTACGTAAGTTAGAACTAGTACTACAGAGATTAAGACAACATAACTTAAGGGTAAAGATTAGTAAGTGTGAATTTTTCAAAACAGAATTAATATATTTGGGTTTCATGGTGTCAAGCCAAGGTCTTAAAATAGTCCATGATAAGGTGTCGGCTATACGTAATTTTCCCATACCTACTAATGTCAAGGGAATACAGCAATTTTTGGGTTGTAGTGGATATTACAGGCGTTTTATACGTAACTATTCAATAATAGCCGCTCCTTTAACTGATCTTACGAAGAAGGGCGTAGATTTCATATGGTCTGAGCAACATCAACAGGCGTTTAATACTTTGAAAGATGAACTGGGTAGTTCTCCTATCTTAAAATTTCCTGACTTCGGTAAGGAATTCTTCATTGCAACAGACGCCTCAGACTTAGGAGTAGGAGGGGTATTGCTTCAGCAATATGATAAACAGTTTTTCCCGATAGCTTTCTATTCTCGAAAATTGAGAACTTCCGAAAGTAAGTATGCAGTAATAGACAAGGAAGGACTAGCTATTGTTAATTCGCTAGTGCATTTTAAGTTCATAATTTACGGTTATCCCGTTAAGGTTCTTACTGACCATAAACCACTAACAGAGTTCTTTAAAGGCTTCAACCACAGCCCTAAACAAACTCGGTGGCATTTGATCATTCAAGATTTTGGCGCAAGAATCGGGTATTTACCTGGGAAAGCAAATATCATTGCGGATGCATTATCACGCAACCCCGTGTCATCTTGTACGGAGCCTTTAGCTGAATTAATAGATATATCAACATCCATGCCTATTGTAAAAACAATATCTGAACAAGAAGATTTAGGCTGGAGTGCTGAATTGTTACAGACTGAGTAAAGAAAAGGAATATATAAAGTATAAGCAGCAGAATTATATAATCAAAGATAATATTCTGTGTAGGACTGTGACAAGGAAAACCCGCAATACACCACATGTAACTAACGACCAGGTAGTAGTACCAATCTCACTTATTTCCACTGTCCTGAATTGGTTGCATTCAAATCCATTACATGGACACCCTGGGTTCTCATTAATGTCACAGAAAGCCAAATCATTGTTTTATTGGCATACAATGCTTACAGATATAAAAAGACACATAGCTAATAGTCGCACATGTCAGGAAAACAAAGGGCATACGAAAACACCTGTCAGCCTAGGAGCTTATCCTGTGCCCAATCAACCCTTTGAAAGAATACATTTAGATTTGTTAACAGGATTTTACGAGTCAGACAGAGGAAATAAGCACCTCTTAGTAATTATAGATGCTTTAACACGATATACAGAACTAATAGCGCTTAAAACTAAAACTGCGATTGAATGCGCTAGGAAGTTTTACGAGTGTTACATTTGTAAACATGGAATTCCACATATGATAATCTCAGACTCGGGTGGTGAATTTAATAATCACTTTCTTACCTCATTGTGTGAATTCCTCAACATAAAGAAGATTAATACCATGATATATCACCCAGAGTCGAATGGGCTAGTGGAAAGAGCAAATAGGAAGATATTAGATATATTGAGGGTAACACTAGGGGGATCAGACCCCAACTGGGATATTGCAATACAGGCGGTACTGAGTACTCTGAATCATTCATATCATATATCAATTAAAATGTCACCGCATGAAGCATTGTATGGTGCCCCAGTTAGAACATCTTTCCATGTATTAACGCCTACAACTAATTTATCAAATACTTTAAAAGAATGTGTAAATGCAAGTATAAGTCGATATGATATCCTTCGAAAGAATTTAGAAGAATCACAAATCATAATGAAAAGGAATGATGATAAAATAGCGAAACCAACTAAAACATATACCGTGGGTGATAACATCTATATTCAAATCAATGTCAGAAAAGGGCTCAACTATAAACTAACACCTAAGTTTGAAGGCCCATTTAACATTTTGGAAACATTAACGGCCAATAGGTTTAGAATTCAAAACGTAGCCCAACCCACGGATGAGAGAATAGTACCATTGGCTCACATAAGAAATTAAAAAGAAAAGAGAGGAAAAGAAGTGAGGGAAAATTTTATTTTATATGATTAAAAGTTTTCTTTTTAATACAGGAGTAATTACATATATTTTTTCTCGTTACAGGTTTCCAAGATGAATTTTTTGTTGTTGGGAGTGATATTGTTCGCTCAGACATTTTTCTCGTATGGGATGAGTTCTAAGACTAAAAATATGTATTTTAAATATGGCAATATAGTTGAAAGACAAGAAGACATTTTTATTACGTCAACTAACGTAATTGTAGAAGTGAATATGCAAGCAATTTTTCTTCAAGAGAATGATGTCATTAGCTTAAGAACCGCCATTTCAAGGTTTTCTGCATCATTGGATGAGTTGCATAGAAGACATTTTCATTTGACTACTAAGAGTTTGCTTGGATCAACATTAAAAGTTGCAGAGATGCTATCTGATGACTTGAAAAATAAGACTGGCGAGACAGGATCTTTGGCTTATGACCTTTTGATGTGGACTGTAGGACACGAACATAAAGAAAGACGGAATCCGTTCATTTATGCTGCATTAAGCATCTTTGGGTCTGTTGCAAGTTTAGGTTTAGGAATTTCCAATCGTCTTAAAATTAGTAATCAAAATAAGAAAATTGAGTTCTTGACTCATAAAGATGAATTGATTATGTCAGAACTAAGGGATCAGTTAGCTTCAATCAATAAAATTATGGATTTATTAAATGAACATTCAGATAATATCGTTCAAATTATGGAAGTACAGGATTTGTTGGCAACATTAACGTATTATGATTCAAAGATAGATCACATACATAACAGAATTACACATTTCATTGAGAAATCCAAGGATTATGTAGAAGCTATCACGTTAGCAACTAAAGGTGTATTGTCGCCCCATTTGTTGCCTATACGTTACTTAAAATTAATTCTGAAGAACGGAAGGGATAAACTAGGCTATGTTCCTTTGTTAGACGAACATAGGTTAGAATTTTATTACAGCCTAATTACAGTAAACGTAGATAATAACAAGATTAGGATTACAATTCCCTTTGATTCTTCTGATGCCTGGCAATCTTACAGGATATCACCATTTCCGACTTTCATGACGAATCACTCAAATCCAGTAATATCCAGTTTGACAGGACACGTATTGATTTCCCCAGACAAGGAAACATATACGGTCATTAAAGACTTAAATCAATTAACTCACTGTTCAGACGCAATGGATAGAAAAATATGTACAGCTGACTCATTTGAATTCCGTAAAAACTTAATGGATTCAAGCGAGTTAGGTATAGTGCTAGACGGTGCTCTCTCCCATACAAGTGAAAATTGTCTGGATAAGCTTTATCCCTTTGACAATAATGAGTTCAATTGCAGACTGAATAATGGCTCGTGGATACGATACGACAAGGACGGCTTCAATGTATCATGCCCGGACGGATCCACGTCCTTCACCAATATATTCGTCGCAGCAGATGGTTGTGTCGGGACTTCCCCGAATTCCATGGTGACTGGTCTACGGACAATCATCAGAGAACGAGCCTACTTCGCGAACTTCACGTGGACCTCTACAATGCCAGCACTTCCTCTCCCATACAACGGACATGTGGCAAAACGGTTGATGAAACTTACCGAAAAGGACCACCTGTCACCGACATATAAAGAAATTCTTCACCCCATACTACTGGCTGGTTTGTGTTTCACGGTGGTGATATTTATCGCCGTGAACATCCTTGTTTGGCGTAGGTTACGGCACAGCAAGCAGCTAAAAAGGAATGAGTTGCATAGCCCCGACAATACCCCCTATTTAATCCAGTTCAAAGCTGTTTGAGTGGCCACCTCATTCACTAAGGGAGTAATTTGTCGGGAAGATGTTTGTATGAAAAGCTGATTAGTACGCTAGTAATGTGTAATTAAAGAAATTCTCTACATTTGCATTGTTAAAAATACATTTAAAACAACATTTAAAAAATAAATAAAATAAAAAGGATATAAATCATTTTTTCTATCGGCATCTAATAAAAATATATAAGCCGGAATGTTAAAAAAGAAAAGAGAAAAAAAAAATAAATAAATAAATAAATAAATAAATAAATAAAATAAAATAAAATATATAACAGAATCTATGGGCATCTAATAAAATATATCAGCCCTATATATAAATATATATATATATATATATATATATATATATATATATATATATATATATATATGTACGAAACCGTGGTACGTGTACGTACCAGGAATTCGTGTTTGTGCACTAAAAATTGAGTATTTTGTTTCTGACAAAGGTAACAATTATTCTTTATCAAGTTACCGAATCATATGTAAGTCAGAATTTATTTTGTTTTTTGGTACCATGTAATCATTTGCTAGCAATGTACCATATATATGATCTTGGTTTTATCATGCATTTTTCTTTTTGCTTTGGTAATATCTTTTTTGTATGCATTATTGTTATTATTTTTTAATGTGCCTATTTGGACATTCGTCCTCAGTTGATTATGGCTAAAGTTAAACAAAGAATAATACGTATGTCCAGTCACACCTAATAACCATGTTTCGGCATGTTGTTAAATTTTTGTAAAAAAAATTGAGATAGCTGGCCGAGCTTATGTAATGATTAGAATAGTTAATATTAAATGTTTAAAACAAATGACGTAATATGTCATGTTGGTTGGAAGAGCTAACCCTGGGATTTGCTGTAGTCATTCAAATCGTAAACCGGACATACAATGCAAGTCTCAGCAATTTGACATTCTTCTTAAACGTCAACACATTGTCTCATCGTGTGAAAGTTTGTGACGTCACCGGGTGCAGGTGTCTTCCGATTTCGTCACGTGGCTAAAGTAAACCAAGCATACGATATCTGTGATATCGATAATTTATTCAGTTCATATCTAAACTTCACCAGAATTGGTCATCTGGACCAACCCAGCTTCCTCCAGTGATGTAGATGTTTAACTCTGTTGTTTTTATAGAATAAAGACTTAAAAACTATTAAGATGTATTTATGTACCATTTAAATACATCTGAAAACAACTCATACTCAATGTGTGCTTAATACAGTAGCACGCCAATATATATATATCCAGTCACACTCCTAGTAAACATATTTTGACGTATTGTTAAATTGTTAAAATTTAGGTAGCTGACCGAGCTAATGTAATATATTAGATATTACTTGATTAAAACACATGACCTACAGGTCATTGTGGAAGTAAGAGAAGTGTGAGAACTGCCATAGTTATATTCTAAGCAGGATGCGATTGCCAAACCTCAGCAATGTAACATTTTTCATGAAGAGTAAACACAATCAAGTCCCGTGAGAAGGAAGTTGTCTGTGAGAAATGAACAAGTATCTTCCAGTATAAATGTTGTGTTTACTATAAATACATAAATGCTGAGATAACTGAGGAGACTTTAGTATGAAATTGGATATTTTTATCAGTTTACTTTACGATGTCATACGGAATGGTCATCCGACCAAACCAGCTATACTCCTGTGATGGAGATGTTAACACTGTTCTTAAAGAATAAACTATTTTGAAGTTAACTTACTTAGACTTTACTTGAAGATGTAATATACCAACTCTAATATATAACACATTTTAGATGACATTTGAAGAGAACCCAAATGTGTGTTAACAACAGTAACTCACTAATATATATATATATATATATATATATATATATATATATATATATATATATATATATATATATATATATATATATATATATATATATATATATATAGGGTAGAGTGTAATATCTTAGATATAATTTCAAGTGAAATTCATTTTAATAGAATTCTAGACGTTATGAATAAATTTCAAACAATTAGAAAAACACATTACTCGAGCTATTTTACAATTCATTGGCCACTTAATGTAGTTTTGTAATGAAACCGGTCTGCTTCGAGAACGAGCATCTTCAAATGAAGTCTCTGAATGAGAGTTCCCTTCCACGATGAGCCAACTCTTTAGTGGCACAAGTTTTGGGAGCAGACGCAATATCACATCCAGAGGAAAATAAATAAAAGCTCACAAGTAATTACGTAATGTCTGTCAATTGGACAAAAAAGGCTGGTATCGCAAGAGATGTTAGGGTGGACTGAGATAATAGAGGAGTGTGTGACGAAGTTGTTAAATGAGGTTCTGAATGATAGCAATTCTTGATAACCTAGATTGGTTTAGGCCCCATCTAGGTTATAATGTATATTCAATAAAATTAAAGAAGTATAATTTCAATGGATTGTCAGGCGAAAATAAAGAGAAACAAACTAATGCAATTGGGTGAATAGAGGACCTCTTCCCAACGTCGTTGCGGGAAGTAATCTCCTGCAACCACAGGCTCCATTGAGCGGAAAATACTAATGGTGGTCAGAATTATGACATGAATGGGGAGAAAATGGATAGGGACGAAGTATTATTTAAGGGGCAATGGGGAAGAAATTGTTACAAATAAAACTAATAAAAAACAAATCTAGCAAATGTTTGCTCAATTGCTGAAGAGGTAAATAATTTAGAGGTTTGTAGATGATACTAAACCAGGTGGATCCCGTTGAAGGAAATATTGTTGATGAACTATATGAAAAGGAAGAGTAGTATGTTAAGTACTATAGGTTTTTGAAGAGAGGAGAACTTGAATGAACAAAGCGCAGCATTGCTAGTTATGATACGAGAATTAATCATTTTATTTCATAGAGAAGAATTACAAAGGTAATCGTACAGTAGTCATATTTCTGTTCGATTCCTGCTATAGAGCAGTAAGAGGTGACGATAAGGAATACAAAAAGTCTTGAAAAAAGCAGAGTGGTCATCCAGGCATTAGCATTCGTTGATGAAAATATCAATGGTTTGGAGCCAGGTAAAGAGAGGTGGCTTTTGTGTGATAAGAACCTTTGTAGCGCTCTTCTTCCTCCAGTCTCAGAGGGATTTTCATTTAGACTCATTTTAGTGTATCATATAAACAGTAAAATCAGCAGTAAACGCCCTGGTGTTTCCTCTGAAGTTTCCTGTTAAGTAAAAGGAAAGAGTGTCTTTGTAGAAATATCCTTTATATTTTATTCCCTTTTAGGTTAAAAAAGTTACCGAATGACTCAGATGAAATTACGTATACTCGTATATAAAGAGACATCAAGATCAGGATTTCTACAATAGAAAAACCCCCCTCTCTCTCTCTCTCTCTCTCTCTCTCTCTCTCTCTCTCTCTCTCTCTCTCTCTCTCTCTCTCTCTCTCTCTCTCTCTCTCTCTCTCTGCATTTTATGTTTCCTAACAAACACGCTCCTAGTGCCGCTTCTGACTGAAGATGAAGATGAAAATGAGGAGGAAGAAGATTAAAGCGCCTTTAATACTGCACCAACTAATTTGGCAGAAAACATCAGCCCGCCAAATGAAGGAAGGCACCGCTAAAAGCAAACAAGAATGCATATTATGAACACTCGTAATAAGGCAAGAACAAAGCACAAGAAGCTACTGTTGGTGATGAGTGTGCTCTGTTACAAATGGCCTCACTTGATAAATGTTACCAGGAAAGTAATTTACTGGAATATATAAGCACTCCAGCTATAGCAGTTGTCCAGAATACAGAAATACTGAGAAATGTTCAGAAACAAATAACCGGCTTCAGTAGAATTTAAGTCCCTCTTTGCCATATAGTCTTAAGTTATCAGGCTTCACATTGTAAAACGTGCATTTGAGAAAATTAAAAATAGATGTGAATACATTTCTTCGAATGCTTTTTCATAGTAGAGATTTTAGAATTAGTTACTATTTTTTTACTGCATAATTCTCTGGGAAAAAATTGCCGGACCATGATCGTAGAGACTCATGTCTATACGGATTAATAGATATGTAGATGAATAACTCATTTTATTTTAAAATATTACAACTCTGTTGTTTTGCTTTCTTTGCGTCGCCGTGTTATTGAGAGGCTGAATAATTTGAGTTTTTTTTTTTTCTTTAAGATCAGGGCGTTTCATTGCCTGGAGGACAAGGATTGCCTACTGAAAATTATACCTAAATAAATAGTTTATATATTTATAGTCGTAATATATTCATAATACCTCTTAATACATTTTGTAACCTTTACTTTCATATACGTGACAAAGCCTAGTTTGCAAGTTTTGTAACACGTCTAAACTACACTATACACGGATACACACACACACACTTTTTTACACACACAGACATATATATAAATATATATATATATATATATATATATATATATATATATATATATATATATATATATATATATATATACATATATATATATATATATATATATATATATATATATATATATATATATATATATATATATATATGTGGGTATATGCATATATATATATATATATATATATATATATATATATATTTATTTATATATTTATGTATATATATATATATATATATATATATATATATATATATATATATATATATATATATGTGGGTATATATATATATATATATATATATATATATGTGGGTATATGCATATATATATATATATATATATATATATATATATATATATATATGTATGTATGTAAATATATATATATATATATATATATAGATATATATATATATATATATATATATATATGTATATATATATATCTATATATATATATATATATATATATATATATATATATAAATATATATATATATATATATATCTATATATATATATATATATATATATATATATATTTATATATATATGTATATTTATATATATATATATATATATATATATATATATATATATATATATACCGTATATATACATATATATATATATATATATATATATATATGTATGTATATATATATATATATATATATATATATATATATATATATGTGTATGTATTTATATGTACATATATATATATATATATATATATATATATATATATATATGTGTGTGTGTATGTATTTATATGTACATATATATATATATATATATATATATATATATATATATATATATATATATATATATATATATATATATATGTATATATATATATATATATATATATATATATATATATATATATATATATATATATATATATATATTTATATCTGTGTGTGTGTGTTTGTATGTGTATTTCTCAATGAACGTTAAAACCCAAAGACAAAAAAAGATGAAAGCACAAAATCATAACTTAGTAAAAGATGGATCTCGTCATCAAGAAAAAGGAAAGTTCAATGTTTCCTTCTCTTTGGAAATTGGGACAAATACAGTGACCTGAGTTCAAGAAAAGAATCAAGTCTTATTGAAATTCTTTATCTAAAAACAAAACTTCAGATTATTTTTCAGTCTTACACGTAACAAAATGGAAACTTAGCTTTTTTGACAGGAAATTCCCTAAATTTCCTCTTTCAAGTTTTTTCTCTCAAATGTTTTCCCTTTTAAGAAAGAGGAAGTTTTTCATAAAGTTGGCTCGAGAGTTCAGTCTTTCTTCATATTTCTAATCTTATATTTTCATGCAATGGATAAACAAAATCAAGAAAAATAAAATGCAAGTAAAGATTATCTGATTTACCAGGAAACATTTGGTTAAAAACTGAAATGTTGAACTTTTAAAATGAAGAATATTTTAAGAATTTGATTTGCATTATAAAAGTTGATTCATAACTTAAGACATAAAAAGGTACAAGGGAATAAATGTTCCGAATCTACTCAAAAGCAGAAATCTTTTTTCTTTGATCATTATGAAACAAATAATTAATTTTGAGTGCGATTTATTAGTTTACTACTGTAATAGTGCAGAATGCTACATATTATTCATTGGAATATTCACTATGCAAGACATTTATCAAAGGTTAACTGTAGTTCTAAATATCATAATCCTGATTCATTTTATCAATACTAAATCTAATGAAAACACTTCAGGTTATACATAAATTCACATTTATATGTGATCCATAATCAGTGACTAAAAATTCGAAAGGTTGGCATCTGCGGAGACGTGGTAAATTAAAGAATAACTATATGATTTTGAAAGAGAGAGAGAGAGAGAGAGAGAGAGGGAGAGAGAGAGAGAGAGAGAGAGAGAGAGAGAGCGTGTGTGTGTGTGTGTGTGTGTGTGTGTGTTCATGTGAATGTACAAGGCATTCCATTACATTATAAGTGTCAACAATCTTCAAGGTAGATGGTGTGTTGTTTTAAGAATTTCTGATGTAATCAAATTATGAGGAGATTTTCTTTATAAAATTCGATATTGACCAAAAAAAAAAAATGTTTATAAACTGTATAAACTAAGGATAAACTCTTTTACTAAAAGATTTTCTGTTAAAAAATCCAGTTCACAACCTTTGTTAAATCTTTGTTTATCCATTAAATAAAAAAAGTATAGCACCTTTACATATATCTAAAATCCAAGAGAATATACCAATAAAGTGTGTAGAAAACTATGCTCAAATAATTACGAAACGGTTTATGCAGAGGTACATTGATATTTCACGAAAATATAATCATTAATTTTACATTTCCTTTAGTCAAATAAATGTTATAGCATGTGAATCTGTGAAATAAATTCCCCAAATATTTTAAGTGATCTTTGCTTTTGAATTGGTCATAATTGCATAAAGGTGCAGAACCCGTTGTTCTCTTGAATGAAAATCTAGGTAACTGATAGACGTATCCATCCTCGTGTTTTAAAATGGCCTTGTTCTATGAAAATGGTAGATACGATCATATGAAAAAACAGCAGTCTTTTAACGTTATTGATAGGTGATAAATCCGATTTGACCTGGAGAAACAATACTCGGCTATGACCTATTGGTCAGATTTTTTATTCTCCAACTGTAAAGAGATACAATTTGACTATGAAAGAAAGAATTCATGGTATATCCAAGGGACATAAATGATGGGTTATCCTCAAATTTACACTCTTTGGTGTGGACTTAACTCTTCCTCCTCTACTTAAACTAGATGGCTGTCACTCACTGTCCAAATGTAAAGGTTACCTTTTAGCTGAAGATATTCGATCTTCTTTCCTGTTTTCTTCAATATAAACTAACTAGTTTAGCTTTTTGTTCCTGTGAAATATAAACACTCTCATTGGACTTTAATACTTTTGCAGGGTGTAAAGGAAAAATGACGGTATTCAAGTGTAACTTCCTGTTTATTTTTTGTTTAAAGTAACTACCTGTTTGAGAGTCCCTGGCTAGTTTTCTTGGGACCTCTCTTCTGTTGAATCTAGCACTTTCTGTGCTACTCTCTCAAGCTTCAGAGGACAGCTGCGGGTGTGTCCCTAACCCGTCACGAAGTCCCGTTTTGTTCTTGGAAGAATTGTTACATTTTAAGAGAAAGTCAAAAAGTGAAGGAAAAGTCTGTTTTTCCTAACCCTAACTTCCAATGGAATTGTGCAAGAGAAAGACTTAGTGTATGTTCCTCGGTACTACAGGAGAATCGTAGTATACGTCGCTTTTCTCTGTTGATATTATTTCCTTTGGTATTCCTACCCTAGAAAATATTTGCATAAGAGCATCTGCAACATCAACAGTGGTTATGGTCTTCATAGGAATTGCTTCAGGAAATCCTGTAGCATAATCAATCATTGTTAAAATAAACCTGTGACCTTCAGATGTGCTTGGATTCAGTGGACCCACTATGTCAATTCCTACTCGGCTAAAAGGAATGGAAACTACTGGCATTTTTACCATAGAGACCCTTTTATGTCTACCTTTACTTGTGTTCCTCTGACAGTTATCGCAAGATCTACAATATGCATACACATCTGTACACATTCCTGGCCAGAAATATAGTTCTCTGATTTTTTTTAGGGTTTTGCGATGACTAAAGTGTCCTGCCACAGGTAAATCATGAGCCAATTTAAGAACAACCTTTCTAAGTTTAAGAGGAACAACTAAATAAAATTCATTGGCAATTCTTGAATTGTTTGCATTTATAATTTCCTTATACAAAACTTCATTTCTCAGTACATACCTGTACTCCACTTTTGAGTTTTTTGTTTATGGTGTTGGCTTGACAGTCTTTCCTGATCGATTCCAGTGTGGAACATTCATTTTGCAATTTTATAAAGTCAATAGGAGTAGTCTCAAGGGCTTCTATGTCAGGAAAAACTAATGGGTGAACAACTTTCCTTGAAGCTGAACGAGTTGTTATATTGACGTGTTCAATAGCTTTACCTTTTTCTGTAGGCAGATGGTTTCTTCGAGGTTCCTCATCAATGGAGTTCAAAGGGGGGCAGTCTCCATCTTCAGGAAAAAGAGCACCTTCAATGTTACCTAAAAGAACTGTACAAAACTTAATTGGGGCAATGACAGCATTAACCTTTCCAGTAAACCATTTACATCCAATATAAACTGGTAACACTGGAAAAACATTTTTCCTTCCTAAATAATCAATTAATGATGATTTTGGCAATTCCCTCTCATTCAAGTTAGGAAACAGGTCTTTGGATACAATACATGTAGAACAGCCAGTATCACGTAAAATGGTAGAAACACGAGAACCATTAACCACACCATGAGTAAATGGAGCTCTAGAGTGAGTTTCTTTAGAAGCATAGCGACCAACCTTATTTGATCCTGCTTTGTTCGATGAAGTGCCAGGAGTAGAAGTCATTGCAGCTTTACCTTTAGGACAGGATCGTGCCATGTGTCCAGCTTCACCACAAACATAGCAAAGTGGTGTTGGCCTTTGGGTGACAACTGGAGATGGTTTAGGATTTAGACTTTTCTTTTGGGTCTGCTTATCCCCAGGATAACATCTATGTGCACCTGCAAATCTGTCTGCTGCTTCGGCAACATCTTTAGCTTTCCATAATTCCTGCTCCTTAATAAAAAGTCTGATGTCATGTGGTAAGACAGTGAGAAATTGATCAACAACAATAAATTCTCTTAAATTTTCAAAAGAATCATCAACATCACTTGAATGAAACCAATAATCAAAGTGTCTAAAGAGTTGAGTCATAAATTGAGAAAAATTAATCTTAGAGCTCATCTTAGCAAATCTGAATTCTTTACGGTACTGTTCAGGGGTCCTCTTAAAAGCCCTTAAAACAGCAGCTTTTAAACTTACATAATCTGCAATTTCTTCTTCAGAAAGGGTAGAATAAATATTTAAAGCAGTGCCCGAAAACAATAACGCCAAACGGGTAGCCCACTCACTAACAGGCCACTCACATAAGGAAGCAACACTTTCAAATCTTATTATGTAAGCAGTTATGTCCTCATCTTCATTATAAGGAAGAAGTCTTGGTGGTTTAATACCACTTACCTTAGGAGCAGTACTTTCCTGAATACCATCATCAATTCTTTGTTTATCAAGAGCTAGCTTTGCTTCCTCAAGCGCTAATCTTCTTTCTTCTAAACTTCTATCAATTTCATATTTCCTAAGTTCTCGTTCTTTAGCCCTTTCTTCTCGTTCTTGTCTCTCCTTTTCTTTCTTTTCTTCTCGTTCTTGTCTCTCCTTTTCTTTCTTTTCTTCTCGTTCTTGTCTCTCTTGTTCCTTGTTTTCTTCTCTTTGTAATCCTGCTTCATATTTTCTTGTTGCCCATTCACCAAGTCCATTTCCTTCCAAACCAATTCTTCTTCCTTGCTCGATCCAATAGGAAAACTGTAATTCAGACATTGTATGAAACTAGAGCAAACAGTTACTATTAAACTAGCGTGTTGCCAAGGACAGTAACAAGTCTTGATTTTATGGTGGAACCTAAATAGAAAATATAATAAAGAAGGCTCGAATAGACCATAAAATATACTTCCACTCCACACACTAACAGTCAAAATACTAAAGAGCTTTCAACTACTTAGAACTCACTTTTCTTGAATGCTAACACGCATAAAGAAACAAGGGTCAGCATTTGCTGGACTCCTTAACTAGGGTAACTCGTGGAATTTACTATGGCTCCAACACTATCATGCTTGGCGTAATTCCTGTCCCCTTTAGGCAATTACGATAGTCAAACTCCTTTACCATTAAAGTCACTTAAAGATTTGTTCACAGAGGCTGTACTGTATTGAGCATGCGCAACAAACTCTTACTCACCCCGCAAAATATACATGTGATAATGTCTAAGTGAATTTCACCTTGATTCCCACAACATATGCAGTATTATCCTGGCAAGGTCGCCAATATGTAAAGGATATTTCCATATATCCTTATCAGATTCTTTTAATGATGTTTATAGCATGATAATACCTCATAATATTGTGAAAATACAAGGGAGAAAATCAAATAGAGATAAGTTTACCAATATTATATTTATCAATAATATTTAAAGTTACATACAACTAGGGTTCCATATAAATAAGATAGAAATTACGAGAAATTATGAATGTTGATTAAATACAAAACAATATAAATAATTATTAAATTAACAAGAACAACAAATTCAAACAAGAATGAAGAACCCAACTATGAAATTACAGTTATGAAACAACCTCATTATTACTAGTTGCCCAATACTCTTTGAAGCAAATCAGTCAAATAATTCACGTCACAATAATACATAATAAAAGTTACGATAACAAGCACCAAATAGTAAAATAATAGCCAAAATATAACTAAACAAGATGCAAAATCAAAACAGAAAAATAAACATTAATATTAGTCACATTGATCACTGAATATTTGTCTCTCAAGAAATTAAACAGAGAAAAGCGACGTATACTACGATTCTCCTGTAGTACCGAGGAACATACACTAAGTCTTTCTCCTGCACAATTCCATTGGAAGTTAGGGTTAGGAAAAACAGACTTTTCCTTCACTTTTTGACTTTCTCTTAAAATGTAGCAATTCTTCCAAGAACAAAACGGGACTTCGTGACGGGTTAGGGACACACCCGCAGCTGTCCTCTGAAGCTTGAGAGAGTAGCACAGAAAGTGCTAGATTCAACAGAAGAGAGGTCCCAAGAAAACTAGCCAGGGACTCTCAAACAGGTAGTTACTTTAAACAAAAAATAAACAGGAAGTTACACTTGAATACCGTCATTTTTCCTTTACACAGGGGTAGACCCAATGATCTTTTTTTTTCTTCTTTTATAAAGACAGCTGATTTCTTAACAAGGAGTTTTTTGCACTTGGAGGATTAGTAATGTTAATATATTGGGTAACTTTCTTGTAATAGCTCTAGCCCTGCTGATTATTGCCAAATTTCCATAACACCTATATCTTCTAAAGTTTTTAACGTCTTTTGATAAAAAAATCTAAATAGGTATGCAAAAAGTAATCATCTATTTCTTAATTTGCAGGTTCGTTTCCCAAAGGCCTTGAAGCATGGAAGGCCATTCCTACAATTTCCAATGCTGTAGATATAACATTATTGTGGTCACGAAGTTCGTATGATTGACCTCAATTTTAATACTGTCTTTGACAATGTTAATAAGGAGGCCCTTTTTTTCAAACTTAAGCATATGGAAGTAGATGGGTGCTTTCTGAACATAATTTTGGAATCTTTAGGTAATAGATTGCAGAGAGTAGTTGTTGATGGGCACCATAGTAACTACAGGAATGTAATATCTGGTGTTCCTCAGGGTAGCGTTCATTGCTCATTACTTTTTATACTATATACACTTGACACGTGGTTTGCCCAAGAAGACAGCTTATTGCATATGCAGATGATGCTACTCTTTTTACATCAATTCCATCTCCTAAATGTAGCTGTATGGATACTGCATCCCTTAATAGAGATCTAGCTAAAATTGGTGAAGGTGCAAATTATGAGACAAGAAGTTATACAATAGAAAAATAAAATGGAGTTAATATAATTGTGAATAATGTAGGTCTAGGACAGTATGTCCTTAACGTCGATATAATTGCATTGACAATGTCTCTTCAACTAAAAGCCACTTCTTTAAAACCTTAGATGAGACTTTTTTATTACAAATTTACTTTTGAGAAGCAAAATCGGTATATATCTTCTTCAATTGAAAAGAAAATTCGATTATCGAGAAACTCTAAGATATTCGAATCTCAATATATTATGAAGAAGTGTTTTAATTCTTTCATTGACCCCACTTTTCAGTATTATTTTCCTGTCTCCTATTTAGCTTCTGACTCTAGTCTTAATTTGTTGGACAAGAGCTTTTGGGATATTAAATTTCTTCCTAGAGTTCTTTATAATAATCTCTGGCATCTTTATGCAGCTACGTTATGCATAAGATTTTTCCTAATTCAGATTTTTCATAATTCAGATTTTTCATTGTATCTAGATCTAGCCATACCGTTCCATCATGTACGTAGGACTAGGTATACAGTCAATCCTAACAGTCAATTCAAACAGTCAATTCAAACAGTCAATTCAAACAGTCATGCCTCCTCCACACAATGCTACACAATATTCTAAAAGTTTTATTCCAGCAATGACCAAATTATAGAATGTTCTTCCTTAATCTAGCTACTTTATCAGTGGAACTTCATAAGTTGAATTTTTTGGTAAATTGTATTTTCTTGAACAGGTTGACATAAGTACTGTTCTATACTGATCAATTTTAACGTTGTTACCGATTATAAGATATGTTGTTATTCTTTATAGATTAATTATATATAGCCTATTTGGTATTTCTTGGTTTCCTTTCCTCACTGGGCTGCTTTCTTGTTGGAGTCCTTGGGGTTGTACTGAAACATTCTGCTTTTCCAGCCATGGTTATAACTTGGTTAATAATAATGATAATAATAATAATAATAATAATAATAATAATAATTGTTCCAACCATACGACTTTAAGTTATTTTTCTATTTCCTTTTAGTTCTCACCTTCCCCTTACTCTGGCCCTATGTGTACATTGTCCTCGCTATCATACTCTGCAGAGGAGCTTGGAAAAGGTATTCATTTCTTCCCACATTGAAATAGAACTTTCAATTATACAGAGAGAGAGAGAGAGAGAGAGAGAGAGAGAGAGAGAGAGAGAGAGAGAGAGAGAGAGACGGGAAGAGTAATCGATCGTGATCTCACACAAATGCTCATGCACAGAAAGGCAAGGAAAAAAAACCCTTTGTGTGCTTGTGAGTGAGCTTGAGTACCAGGCTTTCAATGTCAATCAGAAAAGGTTGATTACAAACTCTCTCTCTCTCTCTCTCTCTCTCTCTCTCTCTCTCTCTCTCTCTCTCTCTCTCTCTCTCTCTCTCTCTCTCTCTCTCTCTCATTTTTGTTTCAGTCCACAAGTCACAATTGTGAATAGTTATAATTCTAATAGATAATAAGCAAGTTGAAATATTGTTTTACGTTGCAGTGTTCTTTTAATCTATGCAGATATATTGTTCAATACCTATTTATAATCAGGATTGGCACCTGTGTCAAGTTCCAGGATGCCAGCTATTCAGATTTCCAAACTCAGTTGTAGCATCATACAGGTACAAATATTTGAATTAGTCTGCTTCATTATCACTATCTTAACGTCATTATCTTTTCAGGTATCCGGAATAACAAACTTAGAAATATTTAATACAAAAATTGGAAAGACCGCGTGAGACAGAGTGCCAGATTGTAACACTGAAGCGAGTTTGAGGAAGCAAGCGATTACCAGAATGAACCGAACTCGACGAGTGACTGAGAGTGTTGACAAGCTGACTTGAGTGTATATCTTCTCAAGTCTACCTTAAATACGTGTTTGCATAAACTTTTTTTTTTTTTATGTTCATAGGATGTGTGATGATCAAATCACCTTCCATTAGTTTGGCTAAGAAACAACTCGAGGTTATGTTCGTGGTTTGACAAGATTAGAAAATTGTCATGTTGTGTGCCAAGATTTGCTCAAAGAATGGACTGTCAAACATATTTGTTTTATGATCTATTTTTACCTTTGTGTAAGTAAAATATTTTCGTCTTTAGAAATGAATCTCTGAATAATTCCATTCATGTTTTGTATAAGAATTTGGTTAGCATAAGAAGATCAGGAGATCAGGAGCAAAACTGAAAAGTACACATATTACTTTTGCTTCCAACAGTGAATGTATGTGTGCGTATGTATGAGGTCACAATAGGAACAGTTAAAAACTTCATTAAAGTTAGTAGGCCTACTTTCGTCTCATTGACATCATTAGACTCACAATACAATAAAGTCTCAAAAGCATTGTATTTATGCAAAACATAGGATCCCTATGAGGTCATTTTTTCGATGCTCTCAGATAAATTTGATTCAAGAAAAGAGGATACGGGGTTCACAATGGCTTAGAATAATTCTTTGACCTCTGGTGCTGGTAATTATACTTTTTTTTTTTTTTTTTTTAGCATGGACTACTGTGTCGGCCTTCGACCAGTTAATCCGATGGTGTAAGTTAAGTAAGAGGACAGCCAAATCATTAGTGGTATACCCTTTGATACTATACTGCCTCCACCTTAACGTGGTGAAAGGGTTTGGGTATCGGCATCGTCAACAAAGCTCTATTAGTCAAGGCCACTCATACTAGGTTAGTTTGCTACGAGAAAGCAGACGAAAATTATCCACCATCGGCAATCTGCAATTGACCAGAGCGGTGATGAAAACTTGCCAAACTCCATACATGGATAAGGATATGTCTGAGGTCATTAGTCTACAATGATTAAATTCGGCTATATTTGTTGTCGTTTGGGTATATATATATATATATATATATATATATATATATATATATATATATATATATATATATATATATATATATATATATATATATATATATATATATATATATACTCAACCACTACAATGCCATCAATTATTATAAGAAAGCACTTTTCTAGTTTTTATTTTCTTTAAGGCTGAATTCACAATCGAATATATCCACAAAGGAACTAAACATCTAAGAAAAAAAAATACAATTTACTACTCTAAATGGTGGCCCTGTTAGATATAAACTCTACGGTATTTATGTAACCCCAACGGGTATTGATCTGGCAGAGGCAGAGAAGAAACTCCAAAATCTCCGAATTCCGCATCATCACATAAAGAGGCCTCATCCTGAAGCAAAAAAGCTACAAACAGATATACGCAAAGGTCGCCTTCAAAAACTCCATTAAGAAGAGAGATGACCTATTCGAGCGAAGTAGGTTAGCATCGTAGCATATTCTCCCATAGAATCTTCAATAGATCCATTT
>NC_090728.1:25294203-25311703 GCF_036898095.1 Palaemon carinicauda | reverse complement strand
AATTTCAAGTATTGTATATTACAATCCTGTTTAAATATTCTATACCAAATCAAGTTCGAATCAAGTAAAACATGCTGTATATCTGATTTGTTAAACTTAGTCATATGTGATGTGTAGGGATACATTTGATCACAGTTTGTAGGCCATATTAGAATGATATAAGGTGTATATAAAAGACATTTTTTTTATTTAAACGGAAATGCATGATGCACTCATATATACTCTTTAGTAATATAAACTAATAAATGTATATATATACAAAGAAAAGAAATAAAATAACTCACTAAATTGAATCACACATAAAAATAATCGAAAAGGGATGGAAATAGAAATAAGGTAGCATACAAGCCAACCAAAAATGAAAAATGAATTACATTAAAGAAACTTAAATAAATTATACATAAGAAAAAATAACAGTAGCCTGAATAATAGTGCACTTATAAAAACTGTAACCCCCCCCCCCAAAAAAAACAAAAAAAAAAAAACATACAAGAAAGCTAAAATTGCGTCATGAATAACATGCAAATAAAACTCTAATATAATGATAAATATGAGAAAACATAATGCTAAAATAAGGATTCCTTCATGAATTGAATACATCGTGCAAACATAAGACAAAACAAGTATGCAAACATAGAAAGCACAGACAGTAAACACAAATTCAATATTTATGAAAATGCAAATACCAACAAATACATTTTACAAATACTGTAAAATGTTAGTCTTTATTTAGAATATAGAAAAAAATAAGAAGACGAGGAACACTAACAAAATAATATGTTGAAGCAGTATACTCCTGTAATGCTACTCAGGTGTGCAAACATGCTGAAATATTCATACACTTATAAGTTAAATCAAAGTTAAATATAATACATACAGTTTCCTAACGCCAAAATATCAGCTTCTGGGAAATATATTATTTTAATAGCTTTATGACCAAAAAAAAAAAAAAAATCAAGAAAAGTGTATTACGGATGCCTAGCCTTAATCTTATATCCAATATCAGTTAGGCTTACTCATTAGTAGGGCATATTTCATGTATTATACTGTTCGTACTCACCGTTCTTTGTCCTTAGGGAACCTGTGAAACACCTAATAAGGATCGGTGTCTATTCATTTATTGCAAAAAACACACTGTGTGACTTATTTACTGCTGGCGCCATGATTTCGTTTATCAAGTGTCAAATTTTGAATATAAACAAACAGACGATAAACGATGTATACCTACAACGCCATCTAAATTCTGAGCGGTCAAACTATTGTGTTAACTCTGGAGTGGCCAACTAGTGTATTTAGTATTCTTATTTTGAGCCTTCCTATCTTCCTTCAGTATATAGTCTTTGGTTTGGGGAGCTCTCTGTGTATTTACAATGACGTATTTGTCGGGATTTTTTGAAGCCAATTAACAGCTTACAAGTACTTCTTCCCAAGCTCCCAGATATTGTTCTACAACAGCAATTTTTTTGTCCAACCTTCCCTTTCAGTTTAAACTTCACCACCATCAAGTAAATACGTGACAAGGATGGAACTTGAGAGAAGTACATCAATCTATTTCGAAATTCAGTGTGATTTCATTTATATCGGCAATTGATTATGATGGAAATGCTCTTCATTCACTGTATAGGTATTGTTGCTCATGTGAATTAAAAAATAACCGAGAGATAATACCTCAAAGGCTCGATTCTGGCTTGATTTTTAGTAAGACCAACACATTTTCGAATGCAAAGCTTGAATAACGATTACCTAGACAAAAAAAAAATGTTGGTATCAATCATAAGGTAAGGAATTATTTGTGATTTTATCATAATGTAAGGATTTATTTGTGATTGACTTTTTCATAATGGAAGGATTTATTTGTGATTTACTTTATCATAGTGTAATGATTTATTTGTGATTTACTTTTAGTTTGTGACTTGGGATGGGTGATCCGGCTAGCAGGTGTGACCTGGGAACTACCAGGCTAGGTTAGGTGGGTTAGTTAAGTTCTGTACCGTTTTAAAAATCTCAAAAGTGTTAAATAATCATATTTAGACTGTTTTCAGCCACTTACATGAGCCATTTAGTTTTCCAACTGGTTATCTAGTCCTTAGTTTGCATTTCTGACCATTATTATTGCTGCAAATCACTCGTTTGTGATATTTCCCCACCCAAAAAAAACCCGGTTTCCACCTGGTGTCCCCCATAACTGTCTTTATGTAAGGGGGTCCAAAAACTCATGAACGACTGGTTTGCCCCAATAATCATGATAGAAAATGCATGGAACACAAGATAATGAGTTAGAAAAATATATGGTTCATGTATTTGGCTAGAAATTAAAGTATTTACCGAATTCGCTCATCATTTAATGTAAGTTCAAGATTCAAACAAAATATGATACCGAAGACGATAATTTTGGTTAAATTTATTTTCTCCTTAGGTTTTTCCAAAACAATCCCATCAAACGCAGCGGCAGTTGAATACTTCACAGCCTTTTCATCTTTAACAGTAACAAATACTTCAAGCTTTGAATGACTTCTTTACAGTTAGATTTTCCACAGCAGTGAACATGGAGAATACAATCACTTCCTTTCTGTGTCAATAATGAAGCTCACCTGATCTTTATTATCGCTATTTTGCAATACAAGTTCTCTATCACTCACCCTTTTCCTCTTGTTAGCCAAACCAATAGTATTGTTTTCATCAAATTATGGTTGAAGCTCGTTGTGATTCGATTCCTTGAATTTTTTTTTTTTCCTAAAACTCTTTATCGTGTGACCAGACTTATTACTCGACAATGCTAAATCCTCACACTCAATCCATGTTATTATTATTATTATTATTATTATTATTATTATTATTATTATTATTATTATTATTTCATCCACAATTATGCTATCATCCGAAGACATGCCAGTTGGTTCATCGACAAACAGCCGGTAGAAACTCGTAGAACTTGATCTTACACTGGGTAGCTTCAACGTTGTCCACCGAGTTTGTTTGTTATTTCTTTTTATCCGGAGTACTAGTTAATGGTTTTCCTTCTCCGACCGTGTCCAGGGCGATTCGAGCAACAGAAAATGAATCAACAAAGTATGACACACCTATGTATGGCCTTTATAGACTATGAGAAAGCTTTTGATTCTGTTAAAACCTCAGCAGTAATGAAAGCCTTCAAAAAAATGGAATAGAGGAGTCTTATGTTAAAACGTTTCAAGATGTCTATACAGGAAGTACAGAAATCCCAAAACTACATAAGTATAGTGAGAATATTCCAATTGAAAAAAAAGTTAGACAGGGAGTCCCCATCTTTCCTAAATTATTTATAGCATGCCTAGAAGAAGTTTTTAAGAATTTCGATTGGGAAAATGTAGGAATTGATATTAATGGGGAATGCCTTAACACCTTAAGATTTTCAAATAATATAGTCAAGTCAATCATTATAGAAGATGATAGAAAATTGGAGTAGAGAAAGCAGAATTATAGGCCTGCAGATCAATAAAACTATAACTAAGATAATGTTCAATTAAAATGCAGAGACAACAAATAAGAGTTATGGGTGAACCTCTAGAGATTTTTATTGAATATACGTACTTAAGACAGACAGTAAGTGTTTCCTCGTGACACGTGACCGAAATTAAAAGAAGAATCAACATGAGATGGAGAGCATTACGTAAACAAAATGAGATTATGATAACTAAAGCGGCTCTGTCTCTATAGAGAAAAGTATTTAATCAGAGGGTCCTACCAGTGTCAACTTTTGCATGAGAAAGTTGGAGCCTTACTAATCCTTAGAACATAAGCTAGTTACAACGCAAAGAGCTATGGAAAGAACAATGATGGGAATAACAATATGAGACAGAAAAAGAGCATGGATACGAGAGGAAACTAAAATAAGGAAAAAAATGGGCATGGACAGTATAATTAAAATAACAGTCAATATTAGGAATAACAGAATGGGTCCATAAAGAGTGTAAAATAAGCAGGGGAAACAAGAGAAAAGGACGAGTTAACGAACTAAGAAGTTTTGCGGGTGTGGAATGGCACAGAAAAACCACAGACAGACGCAAGTTCTGCAGTAGACCAGTAACGGCTGTCGATGATGATAATGATGTACATATGTGCTACACGCTTATGTGTCTGTGTGTATGTGTGTGTGGGTGTATGTGTGTCTGTGTATTCACGAACATTTACAGTATATCCTATCTTGCTTAGTGAACAAGCTCTATTTGGATTAGAGAATCTGAATGGGTCTAGAGGATTATCAGAAAATCATTCTTCATTTACCATTTTCTTAACAGAATTGTCTAAATCTAGTTCCAATTCATTGAGCAGAATCAAAAGCAACTGTTTATAATTTGTGAATTCGATACCTCGAATCATTTATAATTAAACGATTTTTCAGTTTCACATATTCAAATGTCCATTTTCTATACTCAGTAGTAATGTAAAATTCATGTAGGTAACTTAATTGCATTACAAAAGTGGTGGAAACTCAAAAGACTTGGGAAACCTAAATGCATTTGACAATTATAAACCAATGAATATTAAGAGTCCGATGTCGGACGGAATTAATACGGTACTTTTGGGGGAAGGGAGGCAGATAACTCAGATACTCTGTTACGCGATACTATGCAAAAAGGCTATGGAATTCTTTGTAGAAATTAATTTGAAACAACACAACAGCGTTTAGACTCATTTATTCTGAGTAATAAATTACAATACAACAATCTAAACACCGTAAGAGAAGATCTAATTGAGAATGAACCAGTCGTCACTTGGATGTTAACGTTTGTAAAGCCCCAGCAGATATTAACATAAGAACAGTAAGAAATTGAATTGTATCCCGATTTCATTTATGGGGAAAAATTAACCACTTAAAAGGATTTGATGGTTAGGAAAAATAATCTTGACCACTGTAGATTCCATGTGGAAAGAATGCAATTGTAATTTAGAGAATGATTGTAAAAAAGAAAAAAAAAAAAAGATTTGAGGCTTGCTGAGTAAAATGCAATGTATTTCTTATTCCTAAAAAGTTATCTGACATATTTCTAATCTCATTTAAACAATGACTATAATATACGCAAAATTCTAGGAAATAATTTTGGTCTGAATAATAAACAGTAATATTTATTAGAAGTAACCGATAACCCTATTATAAAGTTAAAGAATAATATATCCAATTTTTACTTTGCCAATTTCACAAAGTTTCTAGACGCATATTTTCATGGGAAACATTCCGTAATGTTCGCAATAAAAATAAGATTAGAAGCGGGAGACTTGTTCCAGAAAATTGCATTCTAAGCGTCAATGCGTAAATGTTCGCCGAATAATCTACGAGAACTCAGCATTCGTCACGTGACACACACATTTTCTCTCTCTCTCTCTCTCTCTCTCTCTCTCTCTCTCTCTCTCTCTCTCTCTCTCTCTCCTTCTCCACTTAGCCTACACAATGTTTAAATGACACGATATTTATTCTATAAATAATATTGTCGCTTGAATGCGAAAATATAGTTATCGGGTATTATACATAATTCTGATTTAACTCCGGTAACCATATCATGAATTATCTTGAAGGCTAATCTCTCTCTCTCTCTCTCTCTCTCTCTCTCTCTCTCTCTCTCTCTCTCTCTCTCTCTCTCTCTCTCTCGTTAAAGAACTTTTCTCATTTCCCCGTCTTTGTGTGATCGTGATATGTCTCCTTTTAAGTTACTAGTAAAGTAAGTTTTTGTAGATCATATTAGACGGATTTTGCAACAAGTTTTGTAGTGAGTCTGGCCTTCCGCACAAGTGGTTTGTTTCTTCTTAATATTTCATCTTAGTTAACATCCCTCTAAGGATGTCAAAACAGAGACATACATCTTAAGACTGTCTTTTAAGCTTAATTTGGTTTTGATTAACGAAGTATAGCACTTTTTATTCCAAAAAAAAAGTTCTCAGTGTTGGGACTAAGAAATTTAGTTTTAGTTCGAAGCCTTCGCAAACGGCGTTGAAATTTAATACATTATCTTCTCTATATTGGGTTTCCTATTATAGTTTCGAATATCCCCCACAAGCTAAAACTTAAATAAAAGTTTAATGAGTTTCTATCTCCATCAAATTGAATCAAGTTCCTAACTTGTTTTAAAGTTAACATCGCTGTTGGGTTATCTAATCAAGATATATAACAGGAATTATATTTGCAATTTAGAAGGCTTTTGTATTTAGAAAAGGGCGTTCAACGTGCTTTGTTTTATCGACATGCTAATCTTGTACATTTTGACAATATTGCTTTTTTTCTATATCCAAACATTCACATTTATTTTCATAAAGGACCCCTGCAGCTTAAATGATAATCCTCTTTGTAATGATGCCTTCAATTTGTCTATATGTAGTATGTCCTTGTAGATATCGCTGGACCCTCTGCTGAGTCTAACCTATTATGCTTTTGAACTAATGTCTCCTCAGGATTTATTTTTCTTTTTGTCGGTTTTTAACAGTTATTGGATTGAATGTTATGGTTCCAAGGTTTAGCAGTTTTATAGCCATAAACTTACAGTGAATGCTTTTATGTTTAACAGATTAACATAAGTCTCTATTCACAATATATAAAAGATATAGCTATTTTAACGTTGTTGCTGATCTTAAAATGTTTTATATCAATTATCATTATTTCTCATGTGTTGTTTATTTCCTTATTTCCTTTCTTGACAGGGCTATTTTTTCCTGTTGGAACCCGTGAGTACATAGCATCATGCTGTTCCAACTTGCGTTGTAGATTGGCTAGTAGAGTAATGATAATGATAACTAGAACGGACACTCGGTACACCACATACCTTCACTAACGCCACATCATAAGATAGGCAATTGGATTACACACATATTGATACTAGTTTCATGCCAATTGGATAAAAATTTACCAGGAAATAGCAAAAAGAAGTTTTTGACCTTTTATGACCTTGACCTTGACCTTTTACCCAATCACTCCTTAAATCTGAACAATTGTTCTTGGATCCTCGTCAGTTATCCCACCAAATTTCATGTTGATGATGTCGGTTCCCATCTCCTGATCGTTTAGTACCTCCTTAACGAACACCTCCCTCTCACCCCTTGTGCAAAATATCTTGGTATTTTTTGGTTTCCCAGCATTTAAAGAACCTCCTAATTATTGTAGAAAAAAAGGAGAGCTGCAGGATTGCATAATTTTGGAGTAAATGGAGAGCGTGCTCTTGTAAATAAATACCTAAGGTTCTCCAAGTTACTTTTCTAAAGTGTAAAGCGACAGTACTCTGTTTAAAGTCTAAACCGAGTAATGACGCTCTTAGCAATCGCCAAGATTAAACAAGTTAGAAAAAAAAAAAAAAAAAAAGAGTCTGAATAGAGTTGTAATTAAGCTTTTAGGAAAGTATGGATAGGACTAATAGAAGAGGTATTATGTACTTTCATTTTCTATCAAGTATCGTGATATAGTGTACCAACCTTGTGTCACACGATCGTACATAGTTCATTTTGTGTATATATTTATGCTTGTATCTTCGCTCTTCCCTGGCACTAAGAAGAACCTGAATAAATATGCCTGTTTTTCTCACCATTAACGGTGTCGTTTTTTCAGCATGAAATTTCCTGTTACATTGACTTTTGTATATAAATGAGAGTGTTCTATAATAAACTCACTCAGTTGCTTTCATCCTGTCTTTGAGTCACAACCTTCTCTTGGCCCGTCACATTGGTGACACCGCAATTTGACTCGCTTCTCCCGCCTTCCACCCCGCCTCTCGACCTCTGCCGTTGGTACTATGGCGGACTCTACGGAAGTTAATGCTGCGGCTCCCCCATTGCAACTTTCGTCATTCGCCAGCGCAAAGGCGTCTGCTTGGTTTCAGCGCACAGATGTCCAGTTTCGCATCAAGGGCGTGACTCACTCAACCACCAAAGTAGATTATGTTCTCGCGGCGATACCCGAGGACACCTTCCCGGAAAAATCCGACTGGCTTTGTGAACAAGGAGACACCCCAACAGCGTATGATGCCCACAAAACATACCTTCTGCAGCAGTACTTGCCGTCGCCAGCCGCCCATATAGCAAAGCTTTATCAGCTCTTGCAACAACCGTTGGGGCCCCAAAGGGCTTTGCTCGCCCTCAGGGAAATGACCAGTATCGCTCGCATGCAACCTGTCGCAGACAACTCTCCTCCCGAGATAAACCTACTTTAAGCCCTTTGGATACGCTTTTTACCCGGACCTATACGCGCTGCCATACCCGATGTCCATAGTTTACCCATAAAAGACTTGATGACCAAAGCCAACGCCCTTATGGACAGCCACTTCTAGACCTCCATCAACGCCTCCACCCCTGACAATGGGGACGCCTTTTCAACGTCAACCGAAGCTGACGTGAATGCCATAGGACATGCACGCCTACCCCGTGACGTGCTGAAGTGTCGACAAAGCCACCCACCACCCACCACTCGCTCGCCCCCCAACCAACGACTTCTACAGCCACTTACTACCTTCCATCTGCAGCAGTTTGTTACTACCACTTCAGATTCGGGACAACTGCGAAGAAATGCGCCCAAGAATGTCAGTGGCCAAAAAAAACATATAAGTAGGCCATCGCTCATGGCGGTGGCCTCCCGTGTCTCTAATCTTTTCTTTTTACATGATGCAGGAACAGGCATGCGATTTTTGGTAGACACGGGTGCTTGTCGTTCTCTTTTGCCAAGGGATCTCTTTAGGACACGACGTAGTCTGTCTAGGTCTGCCGACGTCCGCTTGGTAGCTGCCAACGGATCTGCGATACCCACCTAAGGTTACGAGAACCTCATATTATCGTTCGGAAACGGTAAATTTAATTGGAAGTTTCTTGTTGCTGACGTCACATTGCCAATCCTCGGTGCGGATTTCCTCCCTCATTTCCACCTTCTGGTCGATGACGCCCACCGAAGAATGATCAACGCAGACTCGTACTTGTCGACACCTTTTCAACCTGCCCCTTCCGACCTCGCTCTCCACATCAGCGCACCCACGGATGCCTACGCCCACCCCCTCACGTCGTATCCGGAAGTTTTCCGTCCAAACTTTGCCAAAAGCCCATGGCTCCTGCCAAGCACGGTATTTATCACCATATCAAGACGATGGGACCTCAGTCTTCGCAAAATTCAGACGTCTGGCACCGGAAGGATTGGAAGCCGCCAAACAGACGTTCGCCGAAATGGAGGAAATGGGCCTTTGCCAAAAGGCCTCTAGGCCATGGTCATCACCCTTACACATCTTTCTGAATAAAGACGGCTCCCTCCATCCGTGTGAGGATTACAGGCGCCTGAACATGCAAACAGAACCAGATGCACTACCCCCTCCCAAACATTGCTGACGTGACCTCTTACCTGCACAAAGCGAAAGTTTTTTTATATGGTCAATCTCCTGAAGGGGTATTATCAGGTGCCTATGAACCCAGAAGACATCCCCAAAAATGCCATCACCACTCCGTTTGGTACATACACCTTCAATTACTCCTGTTTTAGCTTTCGTAATGCTGGGGCCACGTTTCAACGTCTCATGGATGGCATCTTAGTGGACCTCCCCTTCTGTGTATCTTATGTGGACGACATACTTACGTTCTCCTCCTCAAAAGAGGAACAACTCCGTCACCTGCGCATCGTGTCGACCGCCTAAAACAAAACGGCCTTGTAGTCCGGTACGACAAGTGTACCTTTGCCGCCAACAAAGTGTCGTTCTTAGGGCACCGCATCACTCCTGAAGACGGTAGCAGCCATTCAGGACTTCCCCGCGCCCTTGACCATCAAAGCTCTGCAGGAATTCTTGGGCATGATCAGCTATTATCACCGTTTCCTGCCAGCCATTACCGCCACTCTTGCTCCCCTCTACGCCTCCCTCAAGGGCAAGCAAATGACCTGAAGTTGGATCCCCTTCAAGAAGCGGCCTTCAGCAATGCAAAGAAGGCCCTATCAACTGCTGCGGCTCTCACTTTTCCTATCCCACATGACCTTCTTCTTCTCTCTACCGATGCCAGCAACGTCACTATTGGTGCAGTACTCGAGAAGGTGGTCAGTGGCTCACCCCACCCATTGGCCTTCTTCAGCAGAAAACTGTCCAAGGCAGAATCAGGTTTTTCTACCTTCGATAGCGAATTGCTGGCGGTGCACTTATCTGTCCGTCACTTTCACCATTTCTTAGAAGGTATGCCCTTCGTCATTACCACAGACCACATGCCTCTGGTGCACGCCTTCATTTGACAGTCTGACGCCAGGTCCACCCGTCAACGCTGACATCTCTCCGCCGTCGCTGAATACAATTGCACCCTTCAATATGTCCCTGGGCAAATTAATTCCGTTGCCGATGCTGTGTCAAGAAACACGTTGGCTGCCGTTCAACTGGGATTGGATTACAACGCCCTGGCTGAAACCCAACGACAGGATCCAGAGTATGAAGCATGTAGACATCCTGCACGTCCCTCCGTTAGGATGACTTCTCCCTCGAAGACTCCAACACCACCCTCCTCTGTGACGTCAGTACTGGTAGACAGTGACCTTGGATTCCTGCTCCCATGCGCCGGCAGGTGTTTGATTTCATTCACGGCCTTTCACATCATCATGCCGTTCTACTGCACAGTTGGTGAAGACGAAGTTCATTAGGCATGGCATTGTAAAGATGCTAATGATTGGGTCTGCGCCTGTACTTCTTGCCAAACTTCTAAAGTACATCGACACACGGATTCAGGACTGGGCACCTTTCCTCAACCTCAGCGTTGCTTCGCAGAAATTCACGTCGACGTTGTAGGCCCCCTACCCACTTCACAAGGACATCGTTACCTATTTTCCGTCATCGACCGCTCCACTCGATGGCCTGAAGCCATTCCCATGGAAACTGCAACGTTTGCCTCATGTACATCTACCTTACTCTCAGGATGGATTGCAAGATTTGGTATCCCTAAGCATATTACTTCTGACAGGGGTACCATTTTCACCTCTCAATTGTGGACATCATTAGCGAATCTCCCGGGCATCACCCTACACCAGACAACTGCCTACAACCCCGCTGCCAATGGAATGGTTGAATGTTTTCATCGCACCCTAAAAGCAGCTTTAATGTCCCGTTGCAAGGATTGCAACTGGTTTACTCAGCTTCCCTGGGTCCTCCTGGGACTAAGGACCACTCCTAAAGATGTCCTCGACGTCTCAGCAGCTGAAATGGTGTATGGCGCCCCGTTGGTCGTCCCTGCCAAATTTTTTCCTTCTACAACCTCCTCCCACGATCTCCAGCGCATACGTCACATCGTGGGAAAATTTACTCCATGCCGCCAGACTTAAAAGCCCCCAGCGAAGCATCACATACCGACAGACTTGCACTCTGCAATGCACGTCTTCCTGCGCAACGACACTAGCAAGCCACTGCTAACGCCCCCTTGCACACGCCCTTTCCTTGTGATCCGATGCAGTTCGAAAGCATTACTACTAAACATTCGTGGTAAAGAAGACTGGGTCTCCATTGATGGTCTAAATCCTGCTTATCTCCTGCCAGATGACCTGCCTACAGTTCGCCTCTCTAGATCAGGGCGCCCTATTTAACATGTATAGTATGTCACACAATTGTACATAGTTCATTTTGTGTATATATTATGCTTGTATCTTCGCTCTTCCCTCATACTGAAAAGAACCTGAAAAAACATGTCTGTTTTTCTTACCGTTAATGGTGTCGGTTTTGAATATGAAATTTCCTATTGCATTGAGCTTTTGTATATAAAGGAGAGTGTTCTATAATAAACTCACTCAGTTGCTTTCATCCTGTCTTTGAGTCACAACCTTCTCTCGGCCTTCACAATAGGATATAATTTAGACTTCCTACTTACATTGAGGATTAATTATTTTTCACCTTCCTAATAAAGGCTATCGACCAGAGTTCAAAATCTATTCAGAACAATCATTCCCATTAAGTGTTGTAAATGGCAAAAAGAGAAGAATGGCCAAAGAGACAAGCAGAGAGTGTTATGAGCATGCTCTATTACATGCTCAGGGATCGATCTGCTGAGTAGTTGAGTTGCTTTTAAGTAATATCTTTGTGCCTTTCGGAAATCCTTACTTCAAATGGCAGCTTCAAATTTGTGATAGGTTGTTTATCCTTATGAAGATCGCAAATGAGTCGAAAAATAGGTCTTTTAAAAAGGCCATTCTTATTTTCTATTCATTGAAAAATATAAAAAACAGACGTAATTGCAAATACCCGGACACACTCACTGCCTTTCGGTTTCCCTGGAAGTCTTCAAGGATAGGTTGACCAGCAAACACTAGTAGCCATTAGGAACTGGGTCAACTAACATGCGGTAGACCAATCCCTTGACTTAAAAATGTGGTCCGGATGCTTTATCACTCGGCCAAAGATCCTTTTTTGGCTAACTACTACCTCAAAAGGTTCACACTTACTAAACTTTCGTTTTTAGTAATATATTTAGATAATATATTCGTATAAATGTTTATAAACATTGGGAAATGAGGCTAATGAATTATCATTTCTAACCCAAACCTTCAACATTACATTGGAAAAAGAAATGCCTACATCATCTTGACCACTACTCTAGAGCAATGGGTAAGAATTCCTCTCAGCTCACTCTACATAATAACATTTCCTTGGAATGACATACACCCACTTTCAATCTAAGCACTTTTCCTTCTGTCTGAGTTATTCATGAGAATGAGCTACTGGGCACATTTATCTCTCCAGATCTATTGAAATGAAAACGGCCATGAAGTAAACTTTCAACTTCTCGTTCACTGATATTTATGGATCTCTTTATTATCTTTTTTCTCAACAGTTACTGAATTTTTAAATCTCTCGTCTGATATTTACTTCTTGAACGCCTTTCTTTTGGAGTTCATAATATATAGATTGAGCTGCATTTGGATTAATCCTTTTTATTTTCATAGACCTCATCGCTTTATATTCATTTATTCAGATGATAACGAATACTTTGTTGGACAGAAACTTACGGTATATTAAATTTCTTACTCCTGATCTACATATTAATCTTTGGCACCGTCATTCAATTAGTTCATTATGCATGTTGCATAAGATTTTTCATAACTCTGACCATCCTTTACATTCAGATCTCCCCAGACAATTATATCCTGTTCGTAATACTAGGCCGGCAGTTAATTCTAATAGCTAGGCCTTCTCCATCATGAGGCTCAATACTACACAGTATTCTAGAAGTTTTATTCCAGCTGTTACCAAGATGTGGAATGATCTTCCTAATCGGGTAGTTGAATCAGTGGAACTTTAAAAGTTCAAAGTTGGAGCAAATGTTTTTATGTTGACTAGGCTGATATGAGTCTTTTTATAGTTTATATATGACATATCTGTTTTTGAAGTTATTAATAGTTTATATAGGACATATCTGTTTTGACGCTGTTACTGTTTTTAGAATGATTTATTGTTAGTTTATTCTCATCATTTATTTATTTCCTTATTTCCATTCCTCACTGGGCTATTTTTCCCTATTGGAGCCCTCGGGCTTATAGCATCTTGCTTTTCAAACTAGGGTTATAGCTTGGCTAGTAGTAGTAATAATAATAATAATAATAATAATAATAATAATAATAATAATAATAATAATAATATTAATAATAATAATAATAATAGTACCGCCCTACGTCGCATCTATGTAAAACTAAAATATCAGTTTCCCTTTCATAGTTCTCTCTCTCTCTCTCTCTCTCTCTCTCTCTCTCTCTCTCTCTCTCTCTCTCTCTCTCTCTCTCTCTCTCTCAGTAGAAATCTGAAGTATTCCTATATATTTTTTTTGTATATGAAATATCAAAACCTAAATTGGTGAAATTTTAGTAACGGTTTGCTTTAAAACTAGATTGGTATCCTTGCATTTTTCTCAAACCAATATTTTAACCAAATATTTATATAAGTAATATTCATCTTCAAATAATACCTTTAGATTTGTGTCACCATGCTTCTATTACAATCATTCAGCACGATAAATTTCAAGATGAAGATTGTAGGAACCCTAAGACATGAGTGCAGAATCCAACATCCATGCGCTGAAGCCCTTCTTATAAAGGGCATCTGAGAGCCATATTTTTTTCGATCAATAAGGAAGAAAGGCCTCTTCACGACGATGGCTTTAAGAGCAGCGCCCTCGGTAATGTCCAGTTTTATGAGTCCCAAAGGCCAGAAGTTTTTACGGCTTAGACGCAACGCCGCAGAGACGAAAGATTCTCTCGTTACGAGATTTGTATTTGTTTATGTAATTTGAGTAACTGCGTAATGTAATGGCGTATAAATGGAGGGTCTCCTGGTTTTAAGCTTAGGATATGAATACTCTTATTATGAATATGTTATGGTTTTTGAGCGATTTTCTAACAAGGGATTGTTCAGATGCTGAAGCTCTTACCTTTTATGGAAAAAGAATTTCAACGACCAGCAATGTGAAAGTCACTCGTATTTTGAATTTAACAAGCAAGAATTTATTTTCTATTCTGTTACATAAAATTTCAACCCTATAATTTTACTCCACTAGTTATTGCTACAATGCTGCAGAATATAATTTATGAAAAAGAAATACAAGAACACAAAGGATATCTTTGTCTTAATGATAATTAAAGGTACCCATAATAACATTTCTTATCCTCTAGAGTAAGCCGAGAATTTAATATGCAGCGTCCATAGATTTAAGCATTCGGGACACATCATCCGTTTCTACACAGACAACGTGGTTTTACCTAATTATGCTATTCGTCAAAGTATACGTAATGCACATTTAAAGAATTGAATGGAATCCATGAGGGAGATTATTTTTGCCAAATATAAACTAGTTTCTTTTCTTCTCGTGTTTTAGGTACCAAAGACATAAGTAGATTTGAAGAAGAAGATTATGTTCCATCATAATCAACTTCTAATCTAATTGCATTAAATAGATGAGAATATACTTCCGGTAATTTGATTACAGTATTATGCCCAGGGAATACCATGTCTGCATCTATGATTTCCACACCCCAATTATCTTGATGTTTTCCGTGGAGATAATTCGGTATTCTTATCAAGAACCATTTTCTCACAAAAGTAATTAAAGTGTTCTTGTATACATTGAAATTCGTAAGGAAAATATAAAAGGTTATTTATCAGATATTCTGAAAGATGAAAACATTTTGAAAAATTTAGTTTTCATTATTTTCGTTTCAGATGATAACAGCAAAATGTTATTTTCATTTTTTTTTAAAGCAAATTTGGGAAATGAAAAAGGCCTTTTTATATCAAATCTAAAATCATTGCAGGCAAAAAAAAAAAATCTTAGTTTTTAAACTTACGTCACTAGTATAATATAACATTAAATCACAAGTTACTTCAATGTCCTTCTCAGTTAATAATGTATTTTTGGCATAATATAGTTGGCCAATCTCTTTTGCCTTAAAGCTGTTCAATGGACTTTTGTGCAGTCTGCATATGGTATTTCCTACGCTCACCTTTCCAAGTACTTACCAGACCCAGCATTACCTAACTTAGCTGATAACACAATGGCCTCAATGCGGCGAACAGGCAATTGCTGTCAGTTTAGATACAGAAAAACAAGTTAAAAATAAACCCAATATGTAATAGAAAACGAGCTCTTTAAAAAGGGTAAGATTACAAGTAAATCCTGAAGAATGAAAGTTATTCCATATACACTAGGAAAAAACTTAGAAATCATTATTAATAAAATGTATTTGTTTTATTTCCTGCAGAATTATCAATACTGTGTTGCCTGACATCCACTACTAGGATAAGAGTGTGTACATTGATTACGGCATGCCAAAAAACAGAGGATAATGTCCAAAGCAATAAATAGAACAAATAACGTAGAATTAAGAACTATGATTTCTATCACACAAAAATTCTTTGACTATATTTGACATAAAAGCAATTATCCACTCAAAAGAGAGAAAACAACCACTCATATATTATTATTATTATTATTTTTATTATTATTATTATTATTATTATTATTATTATTATTATTATTATTATTATTATTATTATTATTATTATTATTGCTAAGCTGCAACCCTAGTTGGAAAAGCAGGATGCCATATGCCCAGGGGCTCCAACAGGTTAAAACAACGCAGTGAGGAAAGGAAACAAGGACAAAATTAATTGCTTTAAGAACAGCAACATTAAGATAAATATTTCTTATATAGACTATAAAAACTTTAACAAAACCAGAGAGGGAGAAACAAGAGAGAACAGTGTGCCCTAGTGTACCCTCAAGCAAGAGAACGGTAATCCAAGGCAGTGAAAGACCATGGTTCAGAGGTTATGGCATTACCCAAGACTAAAGAACAATGGTTTGATTTCGGAGTGTTCTTCTCTTAGTAGAGCTGCTTACCATAGCTAAAGAGTCCTTTATACCCTTACCAAGAGGAAAGTAGCCATTGACAGAGTATGTAAAGAATAGGCCAGACTATTCTGTGTAAGTGTAGGCAAAGGGAAAATGAACCGTAACCAGAGAGAAGGATCCTATGTATACTTTCTGGCCAGTCAAAGGACCCCATAACTCTGTAGCGGTAGTATCTCAATGGGTGGCTGGTGCACCCTTAACTTGACCTAATATATATATATATATATATATATATATATATATATATATATATATATATATATATATATATATATATATATATATATGTATATATATATATATATATATATATATATATATATATATATATATATATATATATATATATATATATATGTGTGTATGTACGTATTTATGTATCTATATAAACACAAATACTATTTAATGTTACATTTCTTCTTCTGAATTATTACAAAAGAAAATTTAAGTCAATCTTTTAATTTGGCCTTTAGGTAGCAGGTTGGCCAGGACACCAGCCACCTGTTGCCATACTACTGTTAAAGAGTTATTTGGTCCTTGGACTGGATCCCTGTGTCTGGCTACGGCTCATTTTTCTTTGCCCACATTCTCCTGTCCTTATACACCGGACAACACTGAGATTACCAAATAATTCTTCCTAACTCAAGGGGTTAACTTCTGCAAAGTAATTGTTCAGTGGCTACTTTCCTCTCGGTAAGGTTAGAAGAGATAATTTAGCTATGATAAGCTGCTCTTCTAAAAGAAGGACACACCAAAGTCAAACCATTGTTCTCTAGTTTTGGGTAGAGCCATAGCCTTTGTACCATGGTATTCCACTGTAGTGGGGTAGAGTTCTCTTGCTTGAAGGTACACTTGGGCACACTAATCCATCTCATTCCTCTTCTTATTTGTTCTAAAAGTTTTATAGTTTATATAGGAAAGTTCTATTTAAATGTCATTACTGTTCTTGAAATATTCTATTTCTATTGTTTATCATTTTACTTGTAGTTATGTATTTCCTTATTTCCTTTCCTTATTGAGCTATTTTCCTTGCTTATAGCATCCTGCTTTTCCAACTAGGGTTATAGCTTATCTTATAATGATGATAATATTTAAGAAAGATATTAATGGATTATCTCTTGTACACAACACCTATTAAACTTAGAATCAA